>NC_042965.1:33353996-33603996 GCF_901001165.1 Salmo trutta
GACTCAATTAGGGACATGTTGAAAATGTCAGTGAAGACACCTGCCAGTTGGTCAGCACATGCTCGGAGCACACATCCTGGTAATCCGTCTGGCCCCGCAGCCTTGTCAATGTTGACCTGTTTAAAGGTGTTACTCACGTCAGCTACGGAGAGCGTGATCACACAGCCGTCCGGAACAGCTGATGCTCTCATGCATGCCTCAGTGTTGCTTGCCTCGAAGCGAGCATAGAAGTGATTTAGCTCGTCTGGTAGGCTCGTGTCACTGGGCAGCTCGCAGCTGTGCTTCCCTTTGTAGTCTGTAATAGTTTGCAAGCCCTGCAACATAAGATGAGCATCGGAGCAAGTGTAGTACGATTCAATCTTAGTCCTGTATTGACCCTTTGCCAGTTTGATGGTTCATCGGTGGGCATAGCATGATTTCTTATAAGCTTCCAGGTTAGAGTCCCGCACCTTGAAAGCAGCAGCTCTACCCTTTAGCTCATTGTGAATGTTGCCTGTAGTCCATGGCTTCTGGTTGGGGTATGTACTTATAGTCACTGTGGGGACGACGTCCTCGATGCACTTATTGATTTAACACTATAAATGTATATGTCATAAAACCAGTAACCTTGTTTTCCTGGTCTCCATCTGGCCAACCAGAGGTTGCTTTCCTGGCACTCACTGTAAGAACTGATTGCCAGTAAAATCCATATATTCGATCATAAAAATCCCCCTTTTCATGAAGTACATTTTATTGAATGTCACTCATTCTATGGCAGTCTAACCATACCTGCATACAAGATCACTATGTCACTATGCGGTAGCCCGTCGACATTAATGTGGATGCTACCGTGATTACCGATAGTCCTGAAGGTTATGACAAGTTATGTCAGCTGTTATGACATATTATGACATGGTTACAATCACGTTATAATATATTAATATATGACGCTCGTTGTCAAGTAAAGTGTTACCAAACAATCTTATATTTTGGGTTTTGATGGTGTACGACAGTTGAAGTAAGCTCATGAGGCATTTATAAGTTATATTCTTCAATAATCATTGGGTACAAATCATTAATAAGTCCCAACATTTTTAGATCACTCCTTTAATGTAGTAGTGGATGAATTCCCCTCATTTGAATCTGATTGACTGAGATGATTATCAGGGGAATGAGAGCTGAAATGCCACTAGCTAATTGGCCAAAGAGGGATGCTGGTGCTCTAATGTATCAGTAAACAAAGCCCTGACTCATCACTCACTGAGAGTGGAGGGGTGATTGTCCACCAGCTTGTCGTTCACTCAGCCTCACACACACACGCACACACAGACACTGCCTCCCCCTAGATTTGTTAAAATATAGTTTCAACATGCAGCACATATGTGACAGGAAACTAGGAATATGTCGCACATCACTACTCACGTCACTACCAACAAAATTCGTTTTTGACAGAAATGCTTTCTGGAATATGTGCCTTAACAAAAAACGTGTATGCCATCTGTATATTTCAAGCCTAGTTCATTTAGTCACGGAAAAAGACCGGAACCTTCCCGCTAGCCATGATTAGCTGAGATAATGGATGGGTTAGACATGCCGAGAGATGAGTTTGGATTGGTCTGCCATTTAGCACGCTTCTGTCTAAACAAAGGGCTGCTCAGTATGTGTAGGTAATCCTTTCTAAGACGCTTTGTTTTAAAGATATCACGAATAACTGCAAAAGTGGTGCTGTATACTTTCTGGAGGACAGCGTTTTGAAATCAGTGGAATACCCGATGGAAGCAGAGTATGATAGCTAAGGAGATGGAGACAATTCTGGTGTTTGATTGCAAATATGCAGAGGGTTTCAAAAAGAGAACACACAGAAGTCTGTGGTATAAAACACCTGTCTCCAGACTACATCTTCAAACTAAGGGCAAGCATGGCATCCGTGACAGAGAAGGAGAAGCGTTCATCCATGTATGCGGGTAAGTGAGTCTGTCTAGCTACATTCTCAGATATTATATGTTTCTAATTTAGTCAGAAAGTAATTTTCATTGCAAGTCAAAGCATACTGTTAGCTAGCTGGCTAATGTTAACTGGCTGGCTGGCTGGCTTGCTAGCTAATGTTACGTGTACGATCTGTAGTAATATTGTTTGTATCTCAGAAACATTTGCATTGCTAGTTATAGCCTAATGTTAGCTAGCTAGCTAACGGTGAATTCAGTTGGTTAGCTACCTGTAGAATCATGCAGGGTAGCAACGTTATAAATTGGGATTATGGTTCATTGTTTAACTAGCTAGCTAAAGTTGTCACGTCCTGACCATAGAAAGCTGTTATTTTCTATGGTAGAGTAGGTCAGGGTGTGACGGGGGTTTTCTAGTTTAGTTTTTCTATGTTGTCATGTTCTAGTTTTGTATTTCTATGTTGGGTTTTGTTTGGGACGATCTCCATTTAGAGGCAGCTGGTCCTCGTTGTCTCTAATTGGAGATCATACTTAAGATGGGTTTTTTTCTACCGGGGTTTGTGGGAGATTGTTTTTGAGTAGTGTATGTTTCACCTCTGCGTCACGGTTTGTTGTTTTGTTCTTTATTTTATGTTTATGTATTGCATTGTTTCACAGTGTAAATAAAATGTGGAATGACACACACGCTGCACTTTGGTCCGCTTCTCCTTACGACAGCCGTGACAAAAGTTAAGATATGTGTTCATTATTTGAACTGACTAGCCAGCTAACGTGAACTAGCTAGCTAAGAAGCTAGAAACAAATGAAAACATTGTTTAGAAAATTGCTTTAAGTTGTCTGTTTAGCTAGATTGACATATACTAAATTCATTTTTTAAATGGATGTGTTTGTTGGTGTTAAAAAACACCAGTTGTGCTATTTTGGCCCACCAGCCTGCTGATGTCATGCATGTGAATCCTTAAAGAGATTGGTGGGGGGCTAAGGCTTAAGAGGCTGTGAATGATGCTGAATGGGTGGAGACTTTAATCACCTGCTGTTTATCAATTGCTGATAAACTCCCATCCAGACATAAAACAAGTGGTCAAAGACAAGACCAGAGGGGACTCTATCCTAGATCTGATCATTACCAAGATGAAGAATCACTACAACACCCCCATCGTACTTGCTCCTCTCGGATCCAGTGATCACAAATGTATGCTGTTCTCCTCAAACACAACATCAGGATGGAGAAGCGAGGTGCAGCGGAAAAAAGAATGTCTGGTAAACCAGAACAGAAAGGAGGCCTTAGCACGATGTATGGCCAGTACTGACTGGTCTGCCATATATGAGGTGGAGAGCATAGATGCAAAGGTGGAGACGTTCAACTCCTGCATTCAAACTGCACGTGATGTATGCATGCCAATAAGAAATAAGAAAACAGCAACACCGGACAAGCCCTGGATGACTGAACGAATAAAAACCGCCATCAGGAAAAGACAGATGATTTTCAAGAGACGGGGTAAAACAATGAAATGGAGAAAATATAGAAACACAGTGCAATCGCTTATCAAGAAGCAAAGACAAACTACTACAAAACTGAAATCCAGGACCTAAAGAAGAAAAACCCTAAGGAGTGGTGGGACTACATTAATGACAGAAAACATCAGGAGGGAGAATACAGGTCGAAGGAATTGAAGACAATGATGCAGCTGATGTTTTTAATGTATTTTTAGCAGAAGCATGGACAAGCACCACACCTCTTGTCATCTTACAACCTGCCCATTCCTACAAGGCAGGTAGACCTGTGCAGCATTGGCCAGATATTGCAAGCTCTGACCAGACTGAGCCCACAAAGCGTTTGAGTCTGATGGCACTCCAGCCTGGGTACTAAAAGAGCAGAAGATCTAGCCCCTGTCATCTCACACATTGTTAACACCTCCTATTGGCAGGGGACTGTTCCTGCCGCCTGGAAGATTGCCAATGTGTGTCCCATACCTAAAGTGTCAAACCCACATACAACGAGTGACTGGAGGCCCATCTCTCTAACTTCATGCCTTGGAAAAGTCCAGGAGAGCTTCATCATAAAAAAACCTCATGCCAACAGTTTTATCTGAGTGCACACATCAGTATGCCTACCTACCAAAGTCCAGCACTACTATGGCCCTTGTGAAAGCCACACACTCATGGCTGACAGCTACAGACTGCAAAAAAACAGCCAAAGCCTTTGATCGAGTAGATCACGCAAACCTCCTGCAATATCTGTCTAAAATTGAACTGTGTCCAAAGCTACTAGCCTGTCTCCACAGCTACACCACAGGTAGAGGGTGATGGCAAATGGCACTTTTAGCCCTTGGTCAGAGGTCACCTCTGGTGTGTCACAAGGGGGCATGGTTGCACCATATGTTTCTCCTTCACATGTCCACCCAAAAAGTTGTCTTCACTGGACACTGGGTATGCAGATGATGTAGGGCTGTCCCATGCCATACCATTAACCAGCATCAAAGAGGACATTTCCATGGGCTTGGAGGCAAAGCAGCTAGAAGAGTGGAACACATCCAACAACATGCTCCTGAATGGGAAAAGGTCTGTGGAAATGTGGATATATTTTTCTAGAGACCATCCACAACCTGCACCTCTAATCCTAGGAGGACAGAAAATACCAGTGGTAACAACAACTAAGCATCTTGGTTTTCATCTAGACTCTAACCTCAGTGGTGACTCACATGTGGAGCAGTCAGTGAGGAAGGCCTCAAAATGCCTGCACTTTGACTGTTCTTACCAGATATGGCCCACCCACTGAAGATCTGGTAACAGTCTATGCTACACTGGTCAGACCTTGTCTGGAATACGGTGGAGTGCTGTTAGTTGGATGCAGTAAAAAGCAGCAGGCCCAATTAGGCAGGGTGCAGAGGGGCTTGACTCCCCTCACTGCAGAGCAGGCAAGAGCAGGCTGCAGTGCATCTGGTGAAGGACATGCACAATCTTGACGATCCACTGAATGACCTGCTCCCTCCAAAAAGAGGTAACTGCACCACCAGGCTTCTGAGAAACAGCCACAAACTGTCCTGTATAACGCCCGTACGAACCGCCTGCAAAATGCCACTCTACCCACTGCTATCAGACTGTATAATAACTCTAGTTCTTAAATGGTTCTCCCAAAAATTATATATTTTTAAAATCATATTTTAATATTTACATTTCCATCATGAAAAATGTCCTGTAATGTTTTCAATTGTTCAATATTATATTTATGTCACGTATTATGTGTTATGTATTTTAAATTAGAGTTTTGCAATTATTAGTAATGTAAATTCTGAATTTCTTCAGTTTATCTGTGAGCAAGAATAAATAAACTCAATCTCAAACCAAACAAAGAAGAGCCCTCCAGTATGTGTAACAAACTATTCAAGGGAAATGTTCTCAAAAGTGGGGTTGCACGTTTATTCACTTTTAAAGCAGAATAACTTTCCCATTCTTCCTCAACTGTAGTGTATGTTATACCATTTTCTAGCTCTGAGTCTCTACATTTATCCAATGTAAAAAACACAATTTCATTGCTACATAAGACCGAATCGAGCGGTCGGTCACATATAAAAGGTTGAGTGAGCTGTGCGAGGTCAGCTTGATTCACGCTACACATCAATTACATGGCGCTTCTGATGGTGTACATTTGTACTTGTATTTTCCCAAGCTACTCTTCCTGGAGACCAGAAAAGATTTCATAACCCATTATGTATGTGCCCTCAGGCCACTACTTTATTACCACATATCTACAACACAAAATCCATGTGTACATCTGTGTATAGTGCATATGTTATCGTGTGTGTGTGTTTGTCTGTGCTTGTCTCTTCAGAGTCCCCGCTGTTTCATAAGGTGTATTTTATCTGTTTTTTAAATCTAATTTTACTGCTTGCATGAGCAACTTGATGTAGTCATGGCTCTATGTATTACTGTGCGCTTCCCATAATCTGTTCTGGACTTGAGGACTGTACATATTCACTGGCATAGAGGATTTTGATTATTATGTTAAAATCAGCCTTTAATTTCACCAATGTGTTTTGGTCATTCCTGAAGTCATCGATATGGATGGATAAGGAGTGTGTGTGTGTGTGTGTGTGTGTGTGTGTGTGTGTGTGTGTGTGTGTATACTATGTTTGTTCTCCTGGTCTCTCATTCCCCTTCAAAACACACACATGCCAAGTCAGAGGTCAAAGGCCAGTTTGGGACGGGCTTTTCAAAACGGACGATAGAGGGGTGAACAAGGTCCCCCTGCTGCCTCTGGTCAATCCCTCGCCCTCTCCGCATCCCTGGACAGATGAGGGGCTGTGCTGACAGACAGTCACCCAGGGAGGACGAGGCTCGATATGTCTGGCAGATGTTGCTTTTGTTTGGGGTCTAAGCTCTCCTCACTGCCCCATGTCTCACCTCACACACACACACAGAGTACTTGACTGACCCATTTCTTCCTTAGCATTCCCTCCACCACCCTGTTTGGCAGACATCTCTAGCCTTATGGATGAATTCTAGAGAGTCTTGCATGTGAATACAGAAAACTCAGACCTCTAGCATCCTCATAACATGAAACGTTCTCAAAGAGCAGTCGAAACTCTGTTGCCTCTAGGTAAAGACAATCAGGACAGTCTGTGAAAACAAATCTATTTCTGTTAGCCTTGGACAGAGTTTCTGAGGAGAAGCCTTTCTGTAGTCATCACAATATTATTCATGTGTTTGTTGACTGACACTTGAAGGTAACCAACCAGACTATCGATCCGTGGATTTTTGTTGGCTCAGATTTATATTGTGATTTCCTAGAGTAAACACGGTGTGTTTGGAAAGGGATGTAAAACCAAAGCGCTGCCCCTCCCTGTCTTTCTGTCTGTCTGTTGAATCCATTTGTCATATACCGTCTCCGTTCAATTACTCAATAAAGTGTGTGAGATAGACAGTGCTGAGGGAGGAACTTCAAGGAGAGACTGACTCAGTTAACGTATTTCTGTCAGCGGGATGGAGGGGTGGGACAGAGGGATGGAGGGGGGGTTGATATAGCTCATTCTCACCACATCATCTCCTCCCAGAATCCATAGTGTTGTCTGCCAATGAAGCCATTCAGCCAAATCCACATCAGAGAAGAACAATATGGTCTGGTCTGTCAAGGGAAATAACAACAACTTCTACTACAACATAAGCTGTCATTTTGAATAAGGCATAACTCAGTGATGTTCATTCTCAATATAAAGTATTGACAATAATAAACTACTAGCTGCAAGGTTGACATTTGAAGCAAAAATCAAATGAGTTTTGATTCTCTGGTTGATGCTTGTTAATTCTCAAGACAATAGGATCTGTCGACATCAGGACAACAAAGTTGTAATGCAATGCTCTCCAATCCTGTTCCCGGAAAGTTACAGTGCAGGTTTTTGGTCTAGCCTAGTAAGAAGCAGTGACAGATCTGATTTAGCTATTCAAGGAAATTGATGGTTAGGGGATGAAAACCATCAAATTCTGGGACAAAGGCACACTCTGTGGGTTTGTGATCAATGGTATACATGAATCAACTTCATAGGCCAGCCTGTATCCAACTGCTGGTTTGCTTCTGATGCTAAGCAGGGTTGGTCCTGGTCAGGCCCTGGATGGGAGACTAGATGCTGCTGAATGTGGTGTTGGAGGGCCAGTAGGAGGCACTCTTTCCTCTGGTCTACAAAAAACAATCCAATAGGGGGATGTTATTAAATGGGTGTCCTGACTCTGTGGTCAGTAAAAGATCCCATGGCACTTATTGTAGGGATGTAAACCCTGGTGTACCTGCTAAATTCACAATCTGACTCACATACCATCATGGTCACCTAATCATCCCCAGCTTACAATTGCCTTATCTCCTCTCCCCTGTAATTGTTGTTGCTGTAAATGAGAATGTGTTCTCAGTCAACTTACCTGCTAAAGAATGGGTTAAATGAAAACATATCCAAAGGAATGGGTTATTGTCATGGATGACACTGAGATAGGGTGCCAATTGTAGTTAGCTTTTTTTTTCTTCCTCCAATTTGCAAGAAATACAAACTGTCCTTAAATCTTCAACTTAAAAAAGAACTGAAGTCAAAAAGTGCAGAACAGAACTTAACATAAATCAACCAAAAACAATAACCTCATATATACAAAAACTGACAAGAGGGAGTTTTGTATGAGAATATATGGGGAGTGGTCAGTTCCATTCTGAGGAAGAAGGGAAGTTTTGCAAAACATTCATTTTTGAATACACATGATATAAAGTTTCAGGGTACTGAACAGATTTTCAAAACATGTTATTTTTTCATTAACAGTAAACAGCATCAATTTCTTTTTTTAACCTTGATTTTACTAGGCAAGTCATTTAAGAACAAATTCTTATTTTCAATGACAGCCTAGGAACAGTGGGTTAACTGCCTTGTTCAGGGGCAGAACAACAGATTTTTACTGTGTTAGCTTGGGGATTCAATCTTGCAACCTTCCGGTTGCTAGTCCAACACTCTAACCACTAGGCTACCCGCCGCCCCTATGAAAGATGCTTTTTCAACACATGAAGGAAAAAGTGTTCCCCCTCAGTGAACAGAGCGGTGGCACTTTCCAGCGCCCCTCCGGAACCATAATTTAACAACTGATTTCCGGTTGGACCTCCTTTACCAGAACACAGCTGGCTTCCATGCTGTAGACATGAGGACGGAAACTGCAGAGATATGGACGTAAACAGAACACATTGCCTAGAGCTTTGACTGTTTGTAGATAAGGATATTAGTTAAATTATAACATTAGATGATACCAGTGACTGTTGCAACGTAAACTATGACCCATCGACTCGACATAGAGAAACGCTAAAAACAAATGTCAAGACAGTGCATTTCTATAATAAAGTTATGGATGGGATATAAGACACAAAACCTGTTTGTCGTGTCATATTTATATACTATGTGTATCACCATGTGTATAGTGCAAAGTGGTTGTTAACGTGGATAAAGGATAAGGATATTTGTTAGGCAGCAGCTTTTAATGTGCAGTTCGCAGTGCGGCCTTCACATTCATTCAACCGTAATGGTAATGGACACAGACAGTTATTAAGCAGAGTTTGCAAGTGCACCTGAGTTGTGTCTGTCAGACTGCTGTGGTTTCGCTGTGATTATAGAGAATGGCATTTTGTCAAACCTTTTACCATATTAGCCTGATTCTGATCTCTTTAATCTGTCATGGGAGACGACTAACCTGATAATCAAAGCCAAGTGCATCAGACTGCCATGAAGACTAATGCACTGACTACAAGCCTCCTTCCTTTTTCTTCCCTAGACTCATGAATATGTATGACCAACACACGAGCACTATGCCGCTGATAGCTTTAAAACCTAATGCGCATTACCACTTTATGCATTATTATTGAGAGAAGCTCTTTAAATCACATTATTCACAATGAAGTCACGTCATACTGAGCAGATTACATGTAGCTTGCTTAGATAAATTGGCACATTCCGGTGAGGAATTGAGCCTGTGAATTAATTCAGGCTTATGGGCCTTTATTGTGAAGTCTGCAGAAAA
This sequence comes from Salmo trutta, assembly GCF_901001165.1. Classification (NCBI taxonomy): domain Eukaryota; kingdom Metazoa; phylum Chordata; class Actinopteri; order Salmoniformes; family Salmonidae; genus Salmo; species Salmo trutta. The sequence continues at coordinate 33,363,455 of NC_042965.1, forward strand.
TGACATTGACTGCTACCATACCCACAGAGAGCCTCACGTGTGTGTGTGTGTGAAGCTACAAGACAGTCTCATTTAGGAAATGCCATTGACTCACATTATACCGTCAGAATCCCATATAACCATTACACCACAAGACAGATTAGCCCCTATTAAGATGAATGGATCCACAGAAACACAATAACTTGTCGTTCTGCATGTAGAATTCCCTTTTGAATTATTTACCAGTCCATTCATTATTATGAAGGTAAAATGTATGGTTATAAACCCGCATTCCTGACTAACAAATCTTGGCCGACCAACACATGGCCGAACACCCCATGCACGCTTGCGCGCACATGCAAACGCACATGCACAAACACACAAAAATATGATGTTAGCCATTAACCTATTTTCACAGCTGCAGGGAGCCATACATTACCTCTGCACTGACACAGGGATATTAGTTATACTTTGTCATCAGCCCTGTGGTGGGGGTGGTGGTGATGTTACGTAGGTACGGGAGAGACTGGAGAAACAGTCAAAGGTGTTAAAAACAACCACATTCATCACAACACCTTTGTACCAAGGGGTGGGAAAAGAAGACCCATAACCTCTACACTAACACACAATGAGAGCTACATTTAAGTCAAGGGAGAGAAGAAGGAAATGAGGGCAGGGATGTGGTGAGCTGTAACATGTACTTACAGTCCATATCAGGTTCGGCTTAGAGTCATTCACAGGGTGACTGTCTGAACACCCCCTAGAACTGTCTGACAGTGAGCAATGTGTGTGTGTGTGTGTGTGTGCGTGTGCGCGTGCGTGTAGGCCGACAGTGAGTGATGCCTATGTAATGAAGTGGTGATGGACAAACCACACAACAGGCCTAACCTGTGAGATGGAACATTAATCTTGGCTGTGGGGGGATGCCAGGTGGATGACTGGTGAAACTTGCATGGTTACTGTTAATAAAGGACCTATGCACTCTACAGCCAAACAGTCTGTTTTAAAATCCACACCAATGTGAATGCCTCAGCGAGAATTGTAGTTTGGGAATTCACTGCTGAATTCATTGGATGCAATGTCAGCTCAACCACTGCAACACACAGAACAATTGCTGCCATCTATGCAACCCCACCTTTTTGATGACATACCGCCATCACAAACTCATAAAGTCAAGCTTCACAAATGGTGAAATCAACACTCTGCCAAGTGTACCTCCATGTAATATCACTGCCAGAATAATACACAGCCCACCATTAGTCTCCCATTCCGTGGCTCCAACATTCATCAGCTGCCTAGCAATACCAAAATCTCTGCCACTGATTATAGGATCTGCTGATTGATGATGGAGAGGTGTGTGTCCTGCAAGCATGGCTTGTTTGTGTGTGTGTGTGTGTGTGTGTGTGTGTGTGTGTACACGTGTTTAACTATACTTGTGGGGACCAGAAGGTGATCAGGGAGTTGAATAAGGGAATGTAGTGAAGCCAGAGGGCAGCAGCATCGCCACTGTCTGAGACAGACTGTTTAATTTACACGTTACCTAAATCTCATTACCCTGCACGCCTCCTCCACTCTCTCTTACTCCTGAGGTGAGGTAAGGATGTGTGTGTGTGTATTCATGTATCTATGAGTCTTTGGGTAAAAGACACTCAGATAATTCTGCAGTGTCATTCTCCATTTCTGCTTTCCTTTCATTGAGTGAACGACTGATGCTGGAGACACTGTGGATGATTCATTCTGTTGTGCAGGGTTTCTAATCACTGCGCCCGGCCATTCTATGCAGTTTGCTACTGCTGTTTTGTCAAATTGGATAAATTTCCCCCCTCAGTGTTCACCACTAATTATAAACACCAGAACAGATGGGACATCAGCCCTTTCTAGAACATTCTGCGCCTCTGCCAAGAAACAATGTCCACTTCTGTTCCGTAGTCATTAGCGTGGCTGCGAGTGTGAGAAACCAGGAAAGGTACTCTACTGACATGAATGCACACACAGACACATGCACAGAATCACACACACACACACACACACACACACACACACACACACGAGAACAAAACATGTTAAGGAAACATCGCATCCTACACAAGTTGGACTCGGATGATGTCACCCTCACTGGAGAGTTCGGAGATTGTTTGCTTTTATCTGTAAAAGAAAAACAGTCACAGATCCAACACAATGATGTGTGGGAGGGAAACTGTCAATGCTAAGGTTTTCCAAACACTATAGATCATTTCCAGTCTCAAACACTGCCAAAACAACTCATAGAACCAAGACCTTGTAACCATGGATATTAAAGACAATAACCACACACGAAATAGGATGAAAGGACGAGACATCTCCCTTAAGGAAGTAAGGACATGATGTTCTCACCGTAAAGCTGCAAATTCAAACAGCCGTGACTTATGGGCGACCAACAATGGTTTTCTGCTAACAACCATCCCTTGCTTTCTTTACAGGTCTCATTTGCGTAATAAAATCTGGGAAAAACAGTCTGTCTGTGTGTGTGTGTTCGTATGCATTTAGTTAATTGAGGTTGCTCCATGGTTGTAGCTCTGTAATCCTTATTTTAGTGGGATGGGATTCAATTCATGCAATATGTGTTTCATGATGCAAGCTTTGATGCCTATAAACATCATATGTAGAGTATCAGCTGTGATCTGCATCATCATCAGCCTGCTGGTTTTCTGTTACCTGATAATTAATTGCACACACCTGTTGTCCCAGGTCTATATCAAATCACATTTTATTGGTCACATACACATATTTAACAGATGTTATTTCGGGTGTAGCAAAATGCTTGTGTTCCTAGCTGCAGCAGTGCAGTAGTATCTAACAATTCACAACAATACACACGAATCTAAAAGTTAAAGAATGGAATTAAGAAATATATAAAAATTTGATTGAGCAATGTCGCAGTGGCATTGACTAAAATACAGTATATGAGATGGGTAAAACAGTATGTTAACATTATTTAATGTGACTAGTATTCCATTATTAAAGTGGCCAGTGATTCAGAGCATATATATATATATATATATATATATATATATATATATATATATATATATATATATATATATATATATATATTTAATATATATACATATATATATATATATATATACATACATACATAGTTGAAGTCGGAAGTTTACATACACCTTAGCCAAATACATTTAAAAACTCAGTTTTTCACAATTCCTGACATTTAATCCAAGTAAAAATTCCCTGTTTTAGGTCAGTTAGGATCACCACTTTATTTTAAGAATGTGAAATGTCAGAATAGTAGTAGAGAGAATGATTTATTTCAGCTTTTATATCTTTCATCACATTCCCAGTGGGTCAGAAGATTGATGTCGTTGACTCAATTAGGATTTGGTAGAATTGCCTTTAAATTGTTTAACTTGGGTCAAACATTTCAGGTAGCCTTCCACAAGCTACCCAAAATGAGTTGGGTGAATTTTTGCCCATTTCTCCTGACATAGCTGGTCAGGTCCTGAGTCAGGTTTGTTGGTCTCCTTGCTCGCACACGTACATAGGATTGAGGTCAGGGCTTTGTGATGGCCACTCCAGTACCTTGAATTTATTGTCCTTAAGCCATTTTGCCGCAATGTTGGAAGTATGTTTGGGGTCATTGTCCAATTGGAAGACCCATTTGCGACCAAGCTTTAACTTTCTGACTGATGTCTTGAGATGTTGCTTCAATATATCCACATAATTGTCCTGCCTCATGATGCCATCTATTTTGTGAAGTGCACCAGTCCCTCCTGCAGCAAAGCACCCCCACAACATGATGCTGCCACCCCCGTGCTTCACCGTTGGGATGGTGTTCTTCGGCTTGCAAGCCTCCCCCTTTTTCCTCCAAACATAACGATGGTCATCATGGCCAAGCAGATCTATTTTTGTTTCATCAGACCAGAGGACATTTCTCCAAAAAGTACGATCTTTGTCCCCATGTGCAGTTGCAAACCGTAGTCTGGCTTTTTTATGGCGGTTTTGGAGCAGTGGCTTTTTCCTTGCTGAGCGGCCTTTCATGTTATGTCGATATAGGACTCGTTTTACTGTGGATATAGATACTTCTGTACCTGTTTCCTCCAGCATCTTCACAAGGTCCTTTGCTGTTGTTCTGGGATTGATTTTCCATTTTGCACCAAAGTACATTCATCTCTAGGCGTCAGAACGCGTCTCCTTCCTGAGCGGTATGACGGCTGCGTGGTCCCATGGTGTTTATACTTGCATACTATTGTTTGTACAGATGAATGTGGTACCTTCAGGCGTTTCGAAATTTCTCCCAAGGATGAACCAGACTTGAGGAGGTCTACAGACTTGAGGAGGTCTTGGCTGATTTCTTTTATTTTTCCCATGATGTCAAGCAAAGATTCACTGAGTTTGAAGGTAGGCCTTGAAATACATCCACAGGTACACCTCCAATTGACTCAAATGATGTAAATTAGCCTATCAGAAGCTTCTAAAGCAATGACATAAATTTTTTGGAATTTTCCAAGCTGTTTAAAGGCACAGTAAACTTAGTGTATGTAAACTTCTGACCAACTGGAATTGTGATACAGTGAATTATAAGTGAAATAATCTGTCTGTAAACAATTGTTGGAAAAGTTACTTGTGCCATGCACAAAGTAGATGTCCTAACCGACTTGCCAAAACTATAGTTTGTTAACGAGAAATGTGTGTTTAGTGGTTGAAAAACAAGTTTTATTGACTCCAACCTAAGTGTATGTAAACTTCCGACTTCAACTGTGTGTGTGTATGTATATATATATATATATATATGGCAACTGCCTCTAAGGTGCCGGGTTGCATAAACGGGTTGAAGCCGGCTAGTGATAGCCATTTAACAGTCTAATGGCCTTGAGATAGAAGCTGTTTTTCAGTCTCTCTGTCCCATCTTTGATGCACCTGTACTGACCTCGCCTTCTGGATGATAGTGGGGTGAACAGGCAGTGGCTTGGGTGGTTGATGTCCTTGATGATCTTTTTGGCATTCCTGTGACATCAGGTGCTGTTGGGTGTCCTGGAGGGCAGGCAGGGTGCCAATTGGTAATGTGTTGGGCAGACCGCACCACCCTCTGTAGAGCCCTGCGGTGGCGGGAGGTGCAGTTGCCGTACCAGACGGTGATACAGCCCGACAGGATGCTCTCAGTTATGCATCAATCCCTGATTGGAGGGGAACAATTTAAAAAAGCAGTGGAACTGGCTTTGAGGTCCAGAGTTGAGTTTGACAGATGTAGAGTATTGGCTGTAATCTGCATCATCATATACATTATCAGTTGTGGTCTGCTGCAGGGCAGATGGTGGGTCCTCAGTCCTAAACAGGCTGCTATTGGCCAGTGGTCATAAACCAGCCATATGCTGCAATATGCTGTTCTGATTGGAACAGAGGGTGACTGTAGTATATAGGGATATGAGTTAAAGATTAAACCGTCATATGTCCCAGATAGGGAGGGACATATGCTAACTTGAAGTGGACCCATTCAGTTTTTTTACCTGTCAGTGAAGGTGACAAACAGAGAGACAGTATTAGGCAACGGCCTCATAGCCTGTGGTCACACACCAATGGGGAACTGTGTATTAATACATTCTATCCAGAGTCTTTGGCAGGACATTACTGTATGAAAGAGCTGCGAATAGTTCTTCTTCTCACAAAGAAATGGACTTCTCTGCATCCTGACAGGTGAGGAAGAGAAGATAAAAGGAGGGTGGTGGATGGCAAGAGAGAATGAGGGAAGAGAGAATGGAGCGAGAGCCTATATAAGGTGTCAGGTTGGTTGAAATTGCTTACTTGATGGGGGGGAAAAAGATGTGTATGTCTGTGTCTTTCTCTCTGTGTATGTGTGTGTGGGGTTGCGTTGTGTTTGTGTGTGCGATATTGGAGTTAGGCCAGATATATTCAGGGAACTTTCTGAGAGATGGTAGTGAACAGGTACTGTTGGAGAGGCCTTACAACAATGACCTGTGTGTGTGTGTGTGTGTGTGTGTGTGTGTGTGTGTGTGTGTGTGTGTGTGTGTGTGTGTGTGTGTGTGGTATTGGACAGGTAGGAGTGGGAGAGGCCCTCGACAAGCGCTGGCAGAGAGCTGAAGTAACATTTCAGTTTGAGATTGTGACGCTGAGCAAATCGACTGGGCCAAGATGGATCTGCGTCTGCGATTAAACCAGACAACAAATCCTTCACCGGAGAGGGAAGAGAGTTGTCAGTCTTCTACTGGACAGATTTTCTTGGCCACTTCATACTGTTTCCTTGCTGCACTGTTGTAAGACAAAATCATCACTTACTACTGAATCAGCAAAATGGATATGTGCTTTGTTTTGTAAAGTATTGTATCTGGGTTATTGTGTTTGAGTGTTACAGCAAACAAAATTGAATAAATAGTGTTTTTATGATCCAACCTACCTTTTTGAGCACATAGAATTTGTGGTGCTATTGAGCAAAATACAGTAAATCATCTTAAAAGGACAACTCCAACCCAAAACACAGTGAATCATCTTAAACTTCTTCAGGGCCGGTGGCAGTATTCGATATTTCGGATGACTGATGTGCCCAAAGTAAACTGCCTGTTACTCAGGCCCAGAGGCTAGGATATGCACATAATTGGTAGTATTGGATAGAAGGCGGCGAAAACCCGAGGAGAATCCATCCGGAATAGTTTTTTTGATGTGTTTGCCCATCCAAATCCTTGTTTATGGGAAAATCAAAGGAATACCTCCCAGATTGCAGTTCCTAGGGCTTCCACTAGATGTCAACAGGCATCATAAAATCATAAATAGCGATAAAATAAATCACTTACCTTTGAAGAGCTTCCTCTGTTTGCAATCCCAAGGGTCCCAGCTACACAATGAATGGTTGTTTTGTTCGATAAAGTCCTTCTTTATATCCCAAATAGTCCATTTAGTAGGTGTCATCGAGTTCAGTAATCCACCCATTCAACATGCAGACAAAAAAGTCCCAAAAGTTACTGGTAAAGTTCGTCCAAACAAGTCAAACGACATTTCTAATTAATTCTCAGGTAGTCTAATATCTAAATAAACAATCATATTTAATACGGAGAATAGTATGTTCAATAGGGAAGGAAAATAACAAAGAGCGCGCCCTCATTCACGCGCAAAGAGACTACATTTGCCTTAGTGCTCCACATGGATAAACTACTATTCCTCATTGTTTTTTCATAAAACAAGCCTGAAACCATGTATAAAAGACTGTTCACATCTAGTGGAAGCCATAGGAACTGCAATCTGTGAGGCAGAAGTCATAGTTTCCAATAGCTTCACATTTGAAGTGGATGGGAGCTAAAAAATAAAAGAAAAAGTTCCAGATGGATTTTCCTTGGGTTTTCGCCTGCCATATCAGTTCTGTTATACTCACAGACATTATTTTAACAGTTTTAGAAATGTCAGAGTGTTTTCTATCCTATGCATATCCTAGCTTCTGGGCCTGAGTAACAGACAGTTTACTTTGGGCATGTCTGTCACGTTGTGTGTGTAGGTGGCAGGGAAGTCAGGCGCAAGATAAACAAACTTGGTGTAACTGGAGTAGTTTAATAAAGTTAAAACAAACTCCAAAACCAAAGTACATAATAAAATAAACATGGGTACAATAACCCGTCGCGCATGGGTACAATAACCCGTCCAACAACACGAGCACATAACAACAAACAATCTCTGACAAGGACATGAGGGGAAACAGAGGGTTAAATACATAACATGTAATGAATGGGATTGGAACCAGGTTTGTAGGAAGACAAGACAAAACCAATGGAAAATGAAAAAATGGATCAATGATGGCGAGAAGACCGGTGACGTCAACCGCTGAGTACCGCCCGAACAAGGAGTCGTGACAATGTCAGTCATCCGATATTCTGAACAAAAACCAGTCTCCAAAACAGGTTTTAACCTGTTAGGGTATAGTGGGCAGTATTTTCACGGCTGGATAAAAAAATGTACCCGATTTCATCTGGTTACTAATCCTACCCAGTAACTACAATATGCATATACTCATTATATATGGATAGAAAACACCCTAAAGTTTCTAAAACTGTTTGAATGGTGTCTGTGAGTATAACAGAACTCATTTGGCAGGCAAAACCCTGAGACAGATTCTGACAGGAAGTGGATACCTGATGTGTTGAATTGACTTTAAGCCTATGCCATTGAAAAACAAAGGGGCTGAGGAATGTTTTGGCACTTCCTATTGCTTCCACAAGATGTCCCCAGCCTTTACAAAGTGTTTTGAGTCTTCTACTCTGAGATCTGACTGAAGAAGAGCCTTGGAACGGTGATGGCCCATTAGACACCTGGCGCGCGAGTTCATGTTGGGTACTCTCATTCCGAAACGTTTTAAAAGAGAAGCCAATGGTCCGCCTTGAATTTTATTCATGTTCTGGTTAAAAAAGGCCCTAATGATTTATGCGATACAACGTTTGACATGTTTGAACGAACGTAAATATATTTTTTCCGTTCGTGAAGTGAAGTCCGGCTGGCTTAGATCATGTGCTAACAACACGGAGCTTTTTGGACATAAATGATGAGCTTTTTTGAACAAAACTACATTCGTTATGGACCTGGGATTCCTGGAAGTGACATCTGATGAAGAGAATCAAAAGGTAATGGATTATTTACATAGTATTTTCGATTTTAGATCTCTCCAACATGGCGTTTAGTCTGTATCGCAATGCGTATTTTTCTGGCGCAGTGCTCAGATTATTGCAAAGTGTGATTTCCCAGTAAGGTTATTTTTAAATCTGGCAAGTCGATTGCGTTCAAGAGATGTAAATCTATAATTCTTTGAATGACAATATAATATTTTACCAATGTTTTCTAATATTAATTCATTATTTTGTTGCGATGACTTGACTGCCGGTTATTGGAGGGAAACGATTTCCTGAACATCAACGCCATAGTAAAACGCTGTTTTTGGATATAAATATGAACTTGATAGAACTAAAAATGCATGCATTGTCTAACATAATGTCCTAGGAGTGTCATCTGATGGAGATTGTAAAAGGTTAGTGCATAATTTTAGCTGATTTTATGGTTTTGGTGACGCCTGTCTTTGAATTGACAATACAGTACACACAGCTATTGTCAATGTACTCTCCTAACATAACCTAACTTTATGCTTTCCCCGTAAAACCTTTTTGAAATCGGACAACGTGGTTAGATTAAGGAGATGTTTATCTTTCAAAGGGTGTCAGATAGTTGTATGTTTGAAAAACTTGAATTTTGACATGTATTAGGTTTCAAATTTGCCGCTCTTGACATGCACCTGCTGTTGATAGGGTGCGCCACGGGTGGCACGCTAACGTCCCACATAGCCCCAAGAAGTTAAAGGACAACTCCACCCAAAAACATTGTGAATCATCTTATTAATCCTTTATATAACTCCATCCAAAATGGTTTGGTATTTGCTTCATTAGTCCATTGTTGACAGTCATTCCAACACAAAGATTTACCATAAATCAGGGATAATCAACTCTGGGCCGGGAGTGCAGCAGGTAATGTAGAGTTCAGTTCCAACCAGCTTATTGATCATAATACCGTTTTTACAATCACTTTGGCACTAATTTCAAAACCTTGTGGTCATTTTTCAAAACTCTAGACACAAAACTCTAAAAGATCATCACTTGTAACACAGGCTGTCCAAATTTCAAAACATTGCATTGTGCATCCTTATCTTTAAAGAGGACCTTGTGAAGATGCTGGAGGAAACAGGTGAAAAAGTATCTATTTCCACAGTAAAACGAGTCATATATCGACATAACCTGAAAGGCTGCTCAACAAGGAAGAAGCCATTGCTCCAAAACCACCATTAAAAAAGCCAGACTGTAGTTTGCAACTGTACATGGGGACAAAAATTGTACTTTTTTGAGAAATGTCCTCTGGTCTGATGAAACAAAAATAGAACTGTTTGGCCATAATGACCATCGTTATGTTTGGAGGAAAAAGGGGGAGGCATGCAAGCTAAAGAACACCATCCCAACCGTGAAGTACGGGCGGGGCAGCATCATGTTGTGGGGGTGCTTTGCTACATGAGGGACTGGTGCACTTCGCAAAATAGATGGCATCATGAGGTAGGAAAATGATGTGGATATATTGAAGCAACATCTCAAGACATCAGTCAGGAAGTTAAAGCTTGGTCTCAAATGGGTCTTCCTAATGGACAATAACCCAAGCATACTTCCAAAGTTGTGGCAAAATGGTTTAATGACAGCAAAGTGAAGATAATTGGAATGGCCATCACAAAGCCCTGACCTCAATCCCATAGAACATTTGTGGGAAGAACTGAAAAAGCGTGTGTGAGCTAGGAGGCCTACAAACCTGACTCAGTTACACCAGCTCTGTCAGGAGGAATGGGCTAAAATGCACCCAACTTATTGTGGGAAGCTTGTGGAAGGCTTCCCGAAACGTTTGACCCAAGTTAAACAATTTAAAGGCAATGCTACCAAATACTAATTGAGTGCATGTAAACTTCTGACCCACTGGGAATGTGATGAAAGAAATAAAAGCTGAAATTAATCACTCTACTATTATTCTGACATTTCAAAATAAAGTGGTGATTCTAACTGACCTAAGACAGGGAATTTTTACTTGGATTAAATGTCAGGAATTGTGAAAAACTGAGTAAAATGTATTTGGCTAATGTGTATGTAAACTTCCGACTTCAACTGTAAATACAGCACTGTAAAGGGACTAATAGAGAGAATACTACAGACACAGTGGAATCATTGAAAAAATCTGAAATGTATTGATGAAATTCAATAAAATCACAACATAGGTTACTTTGAATCAAAGCAAAAATAATTTGCTACAAAAATAAAAAATATATAGTAAAACATCAACTGCAGTATTCCTCCTGGCTTACTGTAAAAAGCAATGCAAAGGTTTGATTACTGTACTTCTATATTTCCATCAACCCTGTATTGTGGATTTGGCAACAGGTTCTCATCCACATCACAATGGATGTTTTCATTAGCCAAACATCTTGGGAAGAATATTCGGGCATGGTGAAATTCAGGCCTTACACTGATCTGCCGTGATGTCATTACATGCGTCATACATAGACTGGAGAAGGATGGCTTGTTCGTGAGGGCGCCTATCATATACCTTCCACCTCCATGTGGAGAAAAATACCTCAATTGGGTTAAGGAAAGGAGAATATGTGGGTAAGTACAGGTTGGTAAATTGTGGATGGTCCTGAAACCACGCTCGCACGATTTGAGCATGGTGGAACCTGACATTATCCCACACAATGACATAGGTCATGCCATGAGCTCTACAGACGTGATTAAGCTCATCAAGGAAGGGTACAAGGAGAGCTGCATAATATGATCCAATACGAGGTCTGCGTCCCACCACACCATCTTACGGTACAGCCACACCCATAAATACATCACTGTAAAAGGACTAGTTGTCACGTTCGTGTGTTTAGACGGACCAAGGCGCAGCATGAGTAGCGTTCCACAACTTTTATTAGAAAGTGAAACTAAGTAAAATACAAAAACAATACACGAAACGACAATGCAACTACACATAAACAATATCCCATAACCCACAAGTGGAAAAAATGCTACTTAATTATGATCCCCAATTAGAGACAACGATAACCAGCTGCCTCTAATTGGGAATCATACAAATCACCAACATAGAAAATAGAACCTAGAACCCAACATAGAATTGAATAAATTAGATCAATCCCCCAGTCACGCCCTGACCTACTCCACCATAGAAAATAAGGACTCTCTATGGTCAGGACGTGACAGTAACCCCCCCCCAAAGGTGCGGACTCCGGCCGCAAAACCTGAAACCAAAAGGGATGGTTAGGGGGGGGTGTCTAGTGTCGGTGGCGGCTCTGGTGCAGGACGAAGAACCCTCTCATCCCGTGGATCCGCCAGCATCGGAGGCGGCTCTGGCGCGGGATGAAGAACCCGCTCATCCTGCAGATCCACCAGCATCGGGGGCGGCTCGGGTGCTGCACGAAGAACCCGCTCATCCCACGGATTCGCCAGCATCGGGGGTGGCTCTGGTGCGGGCCGAAGAACCCGCTCAATCTGCCGGTCCAGCCATGGACCCAGGCTGAACACTGAGCCTGGTCTGGGCACCAACGCAGAAGAAGACTCTGGCCTTGGATCTGGACTGGACACTGTGCTTAGACTGGGCATTGGCGTAGGGGAAGGCTCCGGCCATGAAGTGGGACTGGACGCAGTGCCTGGAATAGACACCAATGCAGAAGAAGAATCTGGCCTTGGAGCTGGAGGTTCCGGGCCGTGAGCCGTCTCTGGAGGTTCCGGGCCGTGGGTGGTCTCTGGAGGTTCCGGGCCGTGGACCGTCGTTGGAGGTTCCTCACCGTGGACCATCGTTGGAGGTTCCGGACCGTGAAATGTCAACGGAAGCTCTGGACCGGGAACTGTTGCCTGAAGCTCTGGACCAGGAACTGTCACCTGAAGCTCTGGAACGGGAAGGCGCACTGGAGGCCTGATGCGTGGGGCTGGCACAGGTGGCGTCAGATTGATAACACGCACCTTAGGGCGAGTGCGGGGAGAAGGCACAGGACATACCTGACTGGGAAGGCGCACTGGAGGCCTAGTGCGTGGAACTGGCACAGGTGGCGCCAAACTGGTGACACGCACTTCAGGGCGAGTGCGGGGAGCATGCACAGGACATATCTGACTGAGGACACGCACTTTAGGGAGAGTGCGAGGAGCAGGCACAGGATGTACCTGACTGGGAACACGCACTTCAGGGAGAGTGCGAGGAGGCGGCACAGGATATACTGGACTGTGGAGGCGCACTAGAGGTCTGGAGCGTAGAGCTGGCACAATGTGTCCTGGACAAATGACCACCTTCGCACGGCAAGTGCGGGGAGCTAGCACAGGACGCACTGGGCTGTGAAGGCGCACTGGGGACACAGTGCGTAGAGCCGGTGCAGGATATCCTGGACCGAGGAGGCGCACTGGAGACCAGGCACGCTGAGCTGGCACCACCCGTCCTGGACAGATGCCCACTTTCGCACGGCAAGTGCAAGGAGCTGGCACAGAACGCACCGGGTTGTGGATGCGCACTGGAGACACCGTGCGTATCATCGCAAAACATGGTGCATGACCGGTCACACGCTCCCTACGGTGAGTACGGGGAGTTGGCACAGGACGTACTGTGTTGTGAAGGCGTACTGGAGACCTGGTGCATATAGCCAGCATCAATTGTATAGGAACTTTAACACACTTCTCAGGATGAGTACGAGGAGCTGACTCAGGTGGCCTCGGACGGCTAACACGCTCCTCAGGGCGAATGCCGTGCATACTACGCCAAACCAACAGCTCTCTCTCATCAACTAGCGACGCCCATTCCTCGCTCAATCTGTCCCAATATTCCTCCTCAGTCTCTGACTCACTCATCGGCTCCGCCGACCACTCCATGTACCCCCCCCCAAAAAAACTTTTTGGGGTTGTCTCTCGGGCTTCCGTTGTGGTTGTGAACTCCGGAGTCATCGTTGATCCTCCTTCGCTGCCTCCGCCTGCTTCCATGGCAGTCTCTTGTCTCCTGCCATGATCTCCTCCCACATCCAGGAAGTCCTCCACTCTCTTCTCTCCCGTGTCCAGGATCCCTGCTCCTCCTGGTCACGCGGCTTGGTCCTGGTTTGATGGGATATTCTATCACGTTCGTGTGTATAGACGGACCAAGGCGCAGCGTGAGTAGCGTTCCACATCTTTTATTAGAAAGTGAAACTAAGCCAAATACAAAAACAATAAAGAATAAACGAAACGTGAAATAGAAATAAATAAACTAGATCAACCCCCCAGTCACACCCTGACCTACTCCACCATAGAAAATAAGGACTCTCTATGGTCAGGACGTTACACTAGTAGAGAGAATACTACAGACACAGTGGAATCATTTAACAATATCAGAAATGTATTGATGAATGACAATAAAATCATGCACACAATAAAGTCAGTAAAGTAAAGTGATGTTTCCCCCACGTTGTCCAGGTACGTGGATGGTTGCCCGCTAGCCAATGAAATTCTGAATTCTCCTCCTTGTCTTGGCCAGATTGAAGCCTGCCTCATCCAAAAAGAGGAATTTGGGATGGTTTTCGTCAGCATCCAGCTCCGTCACCCTCTAAACAGACATTTTGGAAAGGGAATTGCTGATTGCAATGATGTAGAATTTGGGGGGAATTTTTCACAACAGGCATCTTGTTACTGAATATACTCAGTCCTCAGTTGCTTCACTCCGCATTTCTTTCAAAAGGCACACGTTATAGCTGTTTTAGAGACACCTGGTGCCTTTTCAGCATGCGTGCAATAGTCGGCAAACTTATGGCTTCCACATTGTTGAACATGTCGTCATTGTCCAAGATGTGCTGCCAAATTTCTGTAAGGCGAATAACATTTCTGATCCAAACCAAATTGACCACAGCCCGCTCTTGTTGGTCAGTCAGAATTTTGCCTCAGTGTCCCCTATTTGGCCTAGTCTCAATTCTGCAGGGAAAATTACAATAAGAACACATTTACACACATCACCTACTCTGTGGCACACATTGGCATGCAGTATGCAGTCATTTGACAATTGAGAGTAGCCTAATGTTTAGTGCATGCTGAAGACTAACCGGTTCTCATTGAGGAAAGTTCTGATGATTGAGGCCACAGTTGATCTGAGGTTTGGTTGAATCATTGTAGCTGCCTCGGTCATTGTCATGCCATGATTTACGACATGGTCTACAACTACTGCTCGGATTTCATTGGACACTCTTTGCTGTTGCTGTCTTGGTCCGTGGCCTTGTCCTCTACCTCGTTCCCCCACACCTCTCAAACGAGGCCCACGACCACCTCTCAAAAGGAAGGCCCAACACGTCTTCCTAGTCTTCCTCCTCCCACTGCTTGACCTCTATTGTGACCTGGATAACCTACCGTCTCCATGTTATTGCTATGTTGTTGTAGGTGGATACCACTCAGTTCACTATATACTCGTACCATAATGTGAAATCAATCATCAGTAATGAGTTGGCAGTATTGTAAAAGTAATTACAAAGGGCCTGCATACATACACACCACTTTTTACACAGTCACTTTATTAGGTACAACTGCTCATTTTGAGCAATTGTATCAATTGATAGTTAGATCATTGTAATGAAATTAATAGACAGTCATCTTAAGAGGAAATGTGTGAATTGCATTTTGAAATGGTAGTACTTCGATGTGTCATTTTGAACAGGTGATTTTAGTTCAGTGAACAAATTATCTTTGGTCATCGCTTGTGAGTTTTGTGTCTAGAGTTTTGACAAATGACATCAAGGTTTTGAAATTGGTGCCAATGTGATTGGCTGGACCTCACCTACCTGCTCTAAAGTCAAACATCATGGTTGCTTGCCTTCTGCGGATACTGGTCTAATGTGAGTTTGGCATTTTCTGGCCTATTGGTTAAGGCTAGAATTTAGGAGAAGGGAAGCTGATCCTACAGTACCAGTCTATTCCCCTGTGTACACAGGAAACAGGTGTACTCTTTATTAAATTGTGGGGTGACTTTATTGCCTTAAGGATTCTCTCCCGCATGTGATTTCTCTAGCCGCCAAAAGATCAGAATCATCTGAGGGAACGCCATCAGAACTCAGAGAGATCAGAATCATCTGTGTGAATGCCATTGGAACTCGGAGAGATCAGAATACGCAGACAGATGTCCGATCAAAGATAACATCCCTCTGAGACAGCACTGCATTTCTCTCGCTCAGTTATTCCCCCTCAACTAAGCCTTACATTACGCACTCAAGCCACCTTCAGTACGCACACCTGCTTTTCCCCGTCACACGCATCAGTGCTCATTGGACTCACGTGGACTCCATTACTTGTGTTATTAACTTCCCTATATCTGTCTGTTTCCTAGCTCTGTTCCCTGCTTCGGGATTGTTTGTCTTATGTCTGTGTTACCCGTGTGCTGACGCTGTTCCTGAATAAATGTTTGACTCCCCATACCTGCTTCTCATCTCCGGCATCAGGTCCTTGCACAAAGAGAGGGAGGGATGTATAGGGAAGTAGGGGGAGAAGAAACAGCATGTTTCCATTTCACTGGAGCAGATTTTGAGGGGTTGCCACAAGCATGCATCACTTCAGTTAAAAGAGTAAAGCCTTTCGAGGAAATGAGAAGTAGGTCCAGAGAGGTATGTACTCACTATTGAATAAACACACTGCTATCTTCAACAATTACACGGCCATGTTAATGTAAGGACAACACACCGATTGTACCCAACCAACACCTTGCTTTCAGGACGGGGCTTTCTTTAATTTAGTCGTCCATTTTGGTTTGTATTCTTGGAAAGAAAGAGATCATTGCCATTGAATGTAAGGATAACGTATAACACTCAGAGATCGGTTTTCTTTAATTGAGTTGGTTGTGTTCTTATTTTTGGAGAGCGAAATGGGAAAACATTTTTGGGAAACAGTCCTTGCACAGATTGCCTGTAGTCACTGTTTAAATTAGAAAGAGAAAAACAGAGTATGGAAAAATACATGTTGGGACTGCGTAGGACTCTGTATGTAGGTTCCCCCCACATATCATTCTTGGAGGTAAATAGGAACGAGTGACTGGTTGGAATCCATGGCCCTTCACAGTTCTCGCCACACTTTCATTGTTTTTCCTACTAATAAATAAATAAATGAATAAATAAATAAAAAATGCTGGGCTGGGCTGGAACTAGACATATAAAGTAGATCCTCTCACCATTTCAAGAATAATATATTAACTCATTTTGTAGAGAAAGACATGGCATTATCCAGTCCCAATCCAAGCATCTTTCGTGAGGACCGAAGTTTTTTATTTAGTCCGGTCTTATTTACATTTGCTGTCTTTGACAATGTGGAATCAATTATGCGTTTTTCCCCTCTATATAAATACACAATGGCAGACCAACTGATCAGAAAAGACTGACGAATCACAACATATCTGGAACACAACAGATAAACCTCCAATAAAACACCCCAGTGTTGTGCTCTGTTACATTTTAAGTCCTTTTAATTTCACCTTCAACAACTTGCATGTGTTAGTCAGATACAAAATAAACAACATCTCCAGTTTTATTCCCTCATTACACATGACCGGAATTCTCTTTTAACCCAATTAAAGAAAATGCAGGAGATTTGGTTAAGATTTGGTTAAGCAGCCCCAGGTTGAACCGGGCAATGGCCCATCATGTGCCGGGCGAAGCCGCTGAGGGAGAAGCGCCCTGCTCAAATCAAACAGTAATCTGCACATCTCGTCTGGGAGGCAGCCCGGTTCCAAATGGAAAAATAACAGCTGTCCAGTCAGTTGGAGGCGGGGGTGGTACTCGCAAACATTTCTAATTGTGAATGACAGCTCATTGTGTCTGTGAAAAAGTCAAATCTGTATGGGTGCTGCTTCTTATGGTATCCAAAAAACATCAAGTTGCATCGACATGAAGTAGTTTTGTAGTATAAGTAGTTTTGCTAATGTTTTTTCTATTGTTGCCATCGCCTATCGTAATACAGGAAGTTGTAGGCCTACAGAACAACAGCCTGACCAGCTAGTTATGCTATAGCCTCTTTATCGAAAACAGAGGATCTCTGCTGTAACGTGACATTTTCTAAGACTTTTTGACGTGACTGTAAATTAGCCGTAGTTGGCTAGCTAGCAAGCAAGGAATAAGAACGTTGCCAGCCAATATGGCAATGGAGCATTTAGAATGAACGATGGATACAGAACAAAAAGACTAAACGACTGGATCGCGTCTCTGGTAACCGAACAGATAGAATGAACAACAAGTTACCACCGGCTAAATCTATCACGTTAAAATGGCTATTTATTCTGTTCCATCTGACCTCGCAATTCACTGTCTCATAAGCCCAGCCAGGGAATTTATGAACTTGATTTCAACTATAAAAAGTATCTAGACATTATCTCACAATTCTTTTAGAATAACATTTTGTTTTCAATAGCGGAGATTTGTGTAAACCTTGCTGTCTGTCTCTTCGACCTTTGAAACATTATTTCAATATTCAAATTAGACCTCCAGCTATTCCCTAGTAAGCAACTTTTCTCAGGCAGTCTAAATCATAAATCAGCTTGCAACATTTTTGGCGATTAGTACAAAGAAATTGAAATTGAAAAAAGGTTCAATGAAACAAAGTGCAGCTAGTTTGCAGTCTTTCCAGCTTCAGTTTGAAGTGATTGTGTTAGTTGTATTGTTGGCTAGCTCCTCTGAAGAACAGTGTCCTGACGAGTGAGCACATTTTCTATGCCAGGCGAAATCGCGCCTCAGTAGATCATTATGATGGATGTATCCAAATAAATGTCACTAGAAAACAGCTTAAACAAATGCAAATGCAGCTACTTTACTGTTATTCTGGCTGTAAGTTAGCTGTAGTTGTAACTGTAAGTTAGCCGTATTAGTCTAGCTAGCAAGCAAGGGATAAGGACGTTGCCAGCCAGTATGGCAATGGAACATATAGAACGAACGACTGGGATGCGTCCATAGATACAGAAAATAAGTAAGTAAAATATGTCATTCATAATTTGAATATGTTGGTAACCCGTTGTATAAAAGTGATTGAAGTATATATTGGCACGGTTTGCCAGCCCACGACCGTCTCAGGCCTAACAACACCCGTGCCAATATATCCTCCAAACACCGGTATCGATGGAATTATCACTTATAGATTCTACCAACACTTCGATCGTTATTCTAATAATATATTTCACATTGCTAGAGCAAGTACTTTTAAATGGGCAGCTTTTTACACAGTGGAAACATGGTTGACAAGTTACATTGTTTTAGTAACTGGCGTGCACAACAAACACTCAACTTTGGTGCCTTATGTTAAAGCTTTGTGAAAAAACGAATTCAACCCCCACCCATTGATCTTTTGACCAATCAGATCAGTTCTGAAAAAGATCTGATGTGAAAAGATCTTATGTGATTGTTCAAAAGACCATTTAGTGTGTACATTGCAGTGATACAATAAAGAGTCTTCCTCAAACCAATCATTTGTTTCATTGTCATTGTCTATAAGTCAAGGACATGCACTCCACACATGCTGAAGTTGACAAAGTGTTTTCTCTTCAGACAATGACTCTGTGTAGGTTGTCTTTATCAGACAGCAGGCAGTTAGCATTGAGGTCAGACACGAGGTTGGGGTTCCACCAATAGAGTCCACTCATCTTCACAAACGTTGTTTCCATCTCCACTGAAGACATTCTGTCTCTACTCCTGTCACATATTTTATTGCTATAATTGAACCATTTGCCCTCTCTCTGTCATCTCTTCCCATCTCTCATTCACAATTTCTCTTTCTTTCTTTCTTTCTTTCTTTCTTTCTTTCTTTCTTTCTTTCTTTCTTTCCATGCCTAATAATATGCAAATCCTTATTCCACCATAATTCTAGATGTAACCTAAACAACTATGACTAGAATAATGTCTTACTGTAAGTAAGACAGTCCTCATCCTCATTTCCACCTGAAAGATTTCTATCAATTCAACCTTTGACCTTAGGATAACCTTTAGGGTTCAGCCTGCCAAGTCACAGTTGTCTTTCACAAAACTTTTTCAATTAACTAGTTCACTAGTTCACAAATATTTTTGATTGACTCCTCTGTGGCACTATTAGATTACATAATGCTTTTAGAGCTTGCTTATCTCACGGAAACGGATACAAAGACAGCATAACTAAAATGTTATCATAAAATATGTATTTAGATGAGAAATACTGTCCAGAAGTTTATGACAATACCCCTTTCTTTTGTGTTTATCTCAGCCTGCCTGCCTGTCTGACTCTTTTCAGACATTATAGACACCAGATACCACAAGCCTCCCTGCATTCTTCCAACAACCTGATTATTTTTTAAGCTTTGATAAGTGACTCCCGAGAAAGAAAAAAGAGAGAGGATAAAGGAAGAAATGAAACCCATCAGAGCCGTTTATGAGTCTGACCTTTCTCCATACTCTTTATTATCCTTTACTCCGGTTCAGGACTCATTAGGACCGCCTGGAACGCAGGCTCTCCTCTGACATGCTGAATTCCATATACTTAAACATACACACACATACACACACAATCACACACACACACACGCACATGCGTACACACACATTCTGGGTTCTGAGACAGTTATTAATTTGGCAAGCGGAATGGGGATGACATCACAAGGCAGGCAGCGGTAAACACTCTTGATTGGTGGATGGCCGTGGCTGCCAAGACAGCCGATGTCAGTGTTGATGGTCTGTGGTCCCTAGCTGTAGATGTGCCCGAGGCCCAGTTAGCTAAACCGTTCTCTCGTCTCTGCAGAGGCCCAGGCAGCATGTGTTACACTGGTGAGGCTGATTAGTGTATTTGTGCATGTTGTGTTTGTTTGAACAGAGGTATTTCTGCTCTCAAATCCTTGATACTGATAAGGTAATTAAGGTAATGACTAAAAGTATTCCACCCTGTTACTGTATAATGGAGTGAAATGTATTTGAATCATAAGACTAGAATTCTCTAACTGTGTGTGCGTAGGACAAGTTAAGACTTTACTATTTAGCAGTATTGGCGAGACAGCGTGTGCAGAGGAAAAAAGGAACTTGTGACAGACAACTTGTGACCACTGTGAAACTGATAACAGGAAAGAGGTCTCCCATCCCATTAGGCTTGCAGTAGATTATGTAACATGTTGCAGGATATGATAAGCAATGTATGTGTTGGAGAAGACTTGTAAATAAGCATTGACAGTGTTAAAGAAGAGGAGGGACATTTATAAGGGGTATGACATATGGTATGACCAAATGTAAGGTATAAAAGGCTGTGTGCTTTTATGTTCGGGAGAGCCCAGTGAATAAACATTTTGACTATTGTAAGCTGGGACACTATCTGTTTCATTCAACCAGAATCTTACAAACTCTGGGTTGCAGACTGAGTAGTTTAATTGAAGTTCAGTTTAAGAACATTGAGAACATAATTCTCGCAACAGATACATAACAACCTTGTCAGGTACACTTTGATGCATACCAAAAATATACTGCTCAAAAAAATAAAGGGAACACTTAAACAACACAATGTAACTACAAGTCAATCACACTTCTGTGAAATCAGACTGTCCACTTAGGAAGCAACACTGATTGACAATACATTTCACATGCTGTTGTGCAAATGGAATAGACAACAGGTGGAAATTATAGGCAATAAGCAAGACACCCCAATAAAGGAGTGGTTCTGTGGAGACCACAGACCACTTCTCAGTTCCTATGCTTCCTGGCTGATGTTTTGGTCACTTTTGAATGCTGGTGGTGCTTTCACTCTAGTGGTAGCATGAGACGGAGTCTACAACCCACACAAGTGGCTCAGGTAGTGCAGCTCATCCAGGATGGCACATCAATGCGAGCTGTGGCAAGAAGGTTTGCTGTGTCTGTCAGCGTAGTGTCCAGAGCATGGAGGCGCTACCAGGAGACAGGCCCGTACATCAGGAGATGTGGAGGAGGCCGTAGGAGGGCAAGAACCCAGCAGCAGGACCGCTACCTCCGCCTTTGTGCAAGGAGGAGCACTGCCAGAGCCCTGCAAAATGACCTCCAGCAGGCCACAAATTTGCATGCGTCTGCTCAAACGGTCAGAAACAGACTCCATAAGGGTGGTATGAAGGCCCAACGTCCACAGGTGGGGGTTGTGCTGACAGCCCAACACCGTGCAGGACATTTGGCATTTGCCAGAGAACACTAAGATTGGCAAATTCGCCACTGGCGCCCTGTGCTCCTCACAGATGAAAGCAGGTTCACACTGAGCACATGTGACAGACGTGACAGAGTCTGGAGACGCCGTGGAGAACGTTCTGCTGCCTGCAACATCCTCCAGCATGACCGGTTTGGCGGTGGGTCAGTCATGGTGTGGGGTGGCATTTCTTTGGGGGGCCGCACAGCCCTCCATGTGCTCGCCAGAGGTAGCCTGACTGCCATTAGGTACCGAGATGAGATCCTCAGACCCCTTGTGAGACCATATGCTGGTGCGGTTGGCCCTGGGTTCCTCCTAATGCAAGACAATGCTAGACCTCATGTGGCTGGAGTGTGTCAGCAGTTCCTGCAAGAGGAAGGCATTGATGCTATGGACTGGCCCTCCCGTTCCCCAGACCTGAATCCAATTGAGCACATCTGGGACATCATGTCTCGCTCCATCCACCAACGCCACGTTACACCACAGACTGTCCAGGAGTTGGCGGATGCTTTAGTCCAGGTCTGGGAGGAGATCCCTCAGGAGACCATCCGCCACCTCATCAGGAGCATGCCCAGGCGTTGTAGGGAGGTCATACAGGCACGTGGAGGCCACACACACTGCTGAGCCTCATTTTGACTTGTTTTAAGGACATTACATCAAAGTTGGATCAGCCTGTAGTGTGGTTTTCCACTTTACTTTTGAGTGTGACTCCAAATCCAGACCTCCATGGGTTGATAAATTGGATTTCCATTGATTATTTTTGTGTGATTTTGTTGTCAGCACATTGAACTATGTAAAGAAAAAAGTATTTAATAAGATTATTTCTTTAATTCAGATCTAGGATGTGTTGTTTAAGTGTTCCCTTTATTTTTTTGAGCAGTGTATATGTTTTAGTAATGTTACTTTGATGGACTTTTTCATATTTGAACTTAATTCAGAGTTTTTAAGGCATATGAATGTGGTGCACAAGAAAGAAGGAGTGAAAGAGGGATAGAGAGAGAGCAGGGAATAGGCCCGAATATAAATCACGAGGAAAGGATATATGTGGGTTAGACAGAGAGGAGAAATAGCAGAGATAACATTGGTAAGTCTATCCATCTCTGTTTGAATCACATGCCATTTTAAGTGGGAAACTGGTAGTGACATTAGATGAATTGTCATACTAAACCAGCCAGGACAACACCAAATTGTTGTGTGTGTGTGTGTGTGTGTGTGTGTGTGTGTGTGTGTGTGTGTGTGTGTGTGTGTGTGTGTGTGTGTGTGTGTGTGTGTGTGTGTGTGTGTGTGTGTGTCTGTGTGTGTGTGTCTGTGTGTGTGTGGGGGGGGGGGTGTTTGTGTGTGTGTGGGTGTGTTTGACTAAGACAACGACATACAAAGCACAGCTAATTCTGTGAAGGTGCGGGTCGTACACAGAGTGAAAGTAGCTTACAGGGGGATAGAGAGGTAGCCTACAAACCAAGGTGTAAGCAATGCAGCTGTTTGTCGAACCAACAGGGTCAGCACTTCTGTCACGTGTGTCACGAGCAGCCACCATGGGTGACCAGCCCACTGCAGAACTGTCACAGCATTATGACTTTAGGGGAAATCCTTTAGGGGAAATTCAGACTTTATGGGAAATCCTTAGATGGAGAGGTCAGTAAGGACTGCACCTCAGAGCTGATGGAAGACCTTGGGTGCCAGTCTTGACAGGCGCTGCGTAGATTTGTTTTGCTTGTGTTGTCATTAGTGGATACCAGCTCTCAGCTTGTGAAGTTCCTGTTGGTATGTGTATTGTTAATGACATGCACTCTGAGTGTACAAAACATTACGCACACCGTCCTAATATTGAGTTGCACCCCCTTTTGCCCTCAGAACATCCTCAGAACAAATTGTCGGAACTCTACAAGGTATTGAAAGCATTCCACAGGGATGCTAGGCCATGGTGACTCCAATGCTTCCAACAGTTGTGTCAAGTTGGCTGGATGTCCTTTGGGTGGTGGACCACAGGAAACTGTTGAGTGTGAAAAACCCAGCAGCTTTGCTGTTCTTGACACACTCAAACCGGTGCGCCTGGCACCTACTGCCATAACCCATTAAAAGGCACTTAAATCTTTTGTCTTGCCCATTCATCCTCTGAATGGCACACAATCCATGTCTCAATTGTCCCAAGGCTTAAAAATCTTCTTTAACCTTTCTCTTCCCCTTCATCTACACTGATTGAAGTGGATTTAATATGTGACATCAATAAGAGATAATAGCTTTCACTTGGATTCACCTGGTCAGTCTATTTCATGGAAAGAGCATGTGTTTCTGATGTTTTGACCACTCAGTGTATATGTATTCTTGTCATGGATCAATATTACTGTTTAGGTCTGGACTCATTTTAATCTATCTAGTATTCAGATGTAAAATATGAACTATGTTCCATTTTATTTCTTCATAACTTATTAACGTCGTCATTGACGACGGGAGAATAAAACCAGCCGAGTCTAAGTTAACTGAGAAACACCATACAGAATCATACAGAAGTTGAAT
The DNA here is from genome assembly GCF_901001165.1 of Salmo trutta. Taxonomy (NCBI): domain Eukaryota; kingdom Metazoa; phylum Chordata; class Actinopteri; order Salmoniformes; family Salmonidae; genus Salmo; species Salmo trutta. Next base: position 33,387,640 of record NC_042965.1, read on the forward strand.
AGTAAATCCCATTTAAATGGTAAAAAAGGATCTTTGTGACAGCCAAACTTCATCAACATGCTCAGACTCAACATGTCCGAGATCCATAAATTGAATCTAACAACAGGTTTCCAGGTGCAAAAAAAGCAACAGGCTGTGTATTTGCGTTACAGTAAGTATTTATAGATCACTCCGCCCTACAAATGTACAGTAGGAGGTTGGTAATGAGTTAGTTTTAAAACTTGTTGAGTGTGCCAGAAATTCACCGGGACAGGAGTTGGCCTGTTTGCCTTAATGTGTAGATGTAGGATCTTAATTTGATCACTCTTTTGTTCCTGAGTATTTTCCTATACAGCAGAATTGTTTTAACTTGTACTGTAATTGAGGTTTAAAAATGCTTTTAAAGTTTGAAATTTCCACTTTAAAATGTCAGACTTTATTTGCCCTAACAAAAAAATGATGAACCCCTACAAAAAGATGCCCAATAATTATAATCCACATAATTCACATTTCCTGTTGCTGCAGGATTATTTTTCTGCTGTAGCAAACTGGCTCAAATTAAGATATATCTGTACAGTGGACGGGGGAGACAAACTGTCATTCTCGCCGGGGTAAGGAAAAGGGGGCAAAGTGTAAACGTTCCTCTGCCATATTTCTAAATATAAGCAGCTGGGCTATCGGTTTTCAATCCCCATTTGAAATAAATACACAGTGAAACAGATATGACTGCATAAATTCGACTAGGCTGTCAAAATATTGTATCACCTCGTGGAAGCTTTTAAAGGTAATTTGAACTACATTAAATGTTGTTGTATTTGGGTTTGCACTTGTACACACCCAAAATGGATGCACACACACACATGTGCACATACACACACATGCACACACATATGCACACACACAGACACACTCGCACACACATGTGCGCACACACACACACACACACTGTATCTCTACAGTATATTTTACAGTACTATTTTGTTGAACTGAAACCAACAGTGTCATCTGATAGTATCTATCTCTCGCTACAGTTGTCAGTCAACTCTGCACTGCCCAATCAAGTAAAAGGTCAGGAGTAGAACAATATGTAGCCTCTCTCTTTTTTCCCCAAGCAAAGAATAAGTTACAAGGAAAATAGCTATAGTTTAGAATCTAAATGACAAGTATTGTAGAGTTCTTAGTATCACAATGGCTCAGGTGTTAGCAGATGCTTTTAGACATACAGAAGAGTGAGTACAGTACATAGGCAAATACATATTATTTGGGACCACAGCAGCATACAAACCCACTGCCTTAGCATTGCTAGCACCAGACTTTTAAAAGCCCAGTACAGTCAAAAACATAATTTCTGTGTTTTATTTATTCTACACCATGAGGTTGGAATAATACTTGACTTAATCAAAAATGTGTTTATTTTAACAAAGCAGTGGGTTGCTTTTTACTCTTTTGCTAGGTTATTATTCATGTATTTTTGAACCAGACATGGGTTATTTCTTATTTTATTGCTGGGATATTTTTTTTATACCTTCTCTCTATTACATAATCTGTTAATTTTCTAAAGGTACACATACTTCTAACAATAATAATCAATCTTACGTTACTACACAGTCTATGAAATTATTAAAATGACATATGGCCAACCATGACAAATTGTTGATAAAATACAAATGTTTATTTTCAGATGTTAATTTCAGCTACAGAATGAAGTCATTCAAAAGAAATACACAAATAAACAAAACATTTAGAAGCACAATACATCATTTCAAAATCACAGAACAAAAAACACTTTACCAACCCTTACCAGGTACACATGTTCTATTTGAATATTCATGTAGAACAAGAAAACAAAATGTCTTCTCCTCCAGAGCCCATTCATGATAGTGAATGCCAGGGAGTAGAGGTCATTGTCCCCGAGAGTCAGGATGAATGGTTCGGGTCTCTTGTTCTTTTGGTCGCCTGGCGGAGATATTCAGCAATATTGGTTCCAACCTGGGGATTAGAGAATATGATTATAACATTTTGAACAATAAACAAGACATTCCCACTCTTGCACAAGCCCACACATACATACAACATTCTGGTGTTTCCTTTTGCTCAGAACATGCTTACTCTTATCATCTGCTGATTTGGGCTCAGTCACTGGAACCCACTTGAAGATCCTCAGGGATGTGTCTCCTACGGTCACCCATTTCATCTCCTATTTCCGTACTTTCTCAATCGCGGCAATAACCCGCTTGATGTCATCTTTCGCCCTGCTCCGGGTCTCCGCTCGGACCGACCTGCCCAACATGTCCATTTTTTTAACCTTTATTTAACTAGGCAAGTCATTTAAGAACAAATTCTTATTTTCAATGACAGCCAAAGAACAGTGGGTTTACTGCCTTGTTCAGAGGCAGAACAGATTTTTACCTTGTCAGCTCGGGGATTCAATCTTGCAACCTTTCGGTTACGAGTGCAACGCTCTAACCACTAGGCTAACCACTATTGCTGTGTGCAGGATGTTAATATGCATTGAGTTAAGTCCAGACACTTTGTGCATGGTTTACAGCAGGGGTGGGAAGAACACTGAAATAGCCTACTCAAGTAGAAGTGGTCACGATTGTGTGGAGAGACGGACTAAGGTGCAGCGTGCTCTGAGTTACACATCTTTATTTTTGTGAAACTTACAAAACAAAAAGGAAACAAACAACGAACCGTAACATAAGAGGTGCAGCATGCACTAACTCAAAATAAGATCCCACAAAACACAGTGTGGAAATGGCTGCCTAAATATGATCCCCAATCAGAGACAACAATAAACAGCTGCCTCTGATTGGGAACCATACCAGGCCAACAGACATAAAACAACCAAGATAACCCACCCTAGTCATACCCTGAGCTAACCAACATAGAGAATAAAAGGCTCTCTATGGTCAGCGCGTGACAGAAGTACTGTTACTTCAATGACATTTTACTCAAGAAGAAATCAAATTACTGACTTTGAAAAATACAACGAACTACAAGTCCTTGGAAAAGCTACCAAATTATAGTAACACGATTATTTGTAATTAGTTACTTCCCACCTCTGGTTTAGAGTATTACATATGCAATCGTATTCAATATTCCACATGTATACTTACGCTACAATATGACTTTCGGGCCTCATCAATGCTCTTGGGCGGGCAGTCTTCTTTCCAACTTGTTACTGGTGGTTGGAGAAACACTCTCAGGATCATGTCATCTTTTGTATGTGGGGGACTAAGACATAACATGGTTTTAGGGGACAGACAAAATGGATAAACGTGGATGAACATTGGAGACACTACTTTCATTTCAATATGTAACATTAGCTACCAGCATTTGGTAAACTGGTGGTGGGAGAAGCACTCAGGGCCATGCAGCCTCTAGTGTCTGTGCATTGGGGGACAAAGACATAACAATAAAACAGTTTAAGTGGAGAGTCAAAATGGATAGCTTAAACTTGGATGAAAAACTTAGACACTCCTTTCATTTCAATATGTAGCTAGCTAGATAGCTATTGCTACCTAAAGTAACTGTGCCTGCATCCAGACTGAGACTAGCTAGCTAACTCAGTAACAATTAGGTAAAAAAAAAAGTTACATCTATAGCTAGCTATCTGATCTAGCTAGCCAAACCGGGTGAGTTAACTAGCTACCTGAAGTGAAACAATGCACCACACAGTAATGTTAACATTAGGCTTACAGAAGACAAACTTCCTACAGGCACTGATGTAGCTAGCTAGCTAGCCACACTTCAACAAAAAACAACAATTTTTGCTACCACACACAGCTAAATAAAATAGTTTGCTAGCTTGCCAACTAAGTTAGCAAATCTTAGCAAAGTAGCTAGCTAATGCTCAAGCTAGCATGCAAGGGGTTGTTGCTAACTATCATGACTGAGATAATATGTAATTATGATAGCGAGGTCTATTTAACCTTCATGGATAATTAGTAATATCAGCTAGCTAGCATTTTACTCACAGCGCCTTGCCCATTTGTCCATCGAAAGTAATTCCAATCAGCACTGGCTGCAGTGTCTGGTAGACTTGTTACACAAATGCAACAATTCTCATTGACTAGCTTGCTGGATCATTTTGATCATCTGGATTTGGTGGGAAAATTAACACATCCACTGGGTCATATCTCAATAACCCAACATCAATAACCTGGCAACCTTGGTCGTTTTAAAGAAAACAACCCAACTAAGTGAACCAATGCCTGCAACCCAGCAAATGGGCCATCCAAATAACCCAGCAATTTTTTGAGTGTGATAATGCCCTTTTAGTGTAAGATCTGTTTGAAAACACCACCTGAAATTTCAGCCTGTTTTGGTGGGAAGGAGTTTTGGCATGCCTGGTGAAATATCCAGGACGTAAATAAGTTAATAGCCAATAAGAAAGAGAGTTCCAAAAACTCTCTGTCAATAACAGCTAATTTTCAGTTTTCCCCTCCCCACTCAGACCACTCCCAGACAGCCCTAGCAACATGTTTTTTGTTGTTGCTAAGTAGCTATTTTTGCTTTCTTTTCTCCATTTTATTAATTGAAAACAATCCCAGTAAGGAAGGGGAGAACTGGGATGAAAGTAATTACTCAGAGACAACATATACACACTTCCGGTCAAAAGTTTTAGAACACCTACTCATTCAAGGGTTTTTCTTTATTTTTCACTATTTTCCACATTGTCAAATAATAGTAAAGACATCAAAATTATGCAATAACACATATGGAATCATGTAGTAACAAAGCTGCCATCAAGGCAACAGGTGGCTATTTGAAGAATCTCAAATATAATATATATGTTGATCTGTTTAACACATTTTTAGTTACTACATGATTCCATATGTGTTATTTCATAGTTTTGATGTCTTCACTATTTTTCTACAATGCAGAAAATAGTCAAAATAAAGAAAAACCCTTGAATGAGTACGTGTTCTAAAACTTTTGACCAGTAGTGTATGTCTTCTACCACCAGCGTTACTTTTGTACATGCCGGTAGGTCGGGAGTAACACAGGCTTAGGATGGAAGTAACAGCTGGCAAGAAGTGCACAATATCTGTCTTATCGCCATGTTTCTGCTTAGTAAAACTTGTTACATTCATCAGCCATAATTTCATGTTCATGTCAATTTTAATAAATAATGCTATAGGTTTGAAATGTATGAAAATGAACCATGCGTCAACATTGCAATGTTGCACAACCACAATATTTTGTTTGCAACATTAATCGGACTAAAATCGATCACATAATAGCTACTGTATATTAACCATCATTTCCACTCTTACTTTAATGGAAATGCAGTAGGAGATATTTTTCACAATTTGCAATGGTCCTCATGCTTAGCTGGAACAATCGGGTGCGCTCCAGCTGTCCTTTTCATGCGCAATCCTCATGTCTTGATAGAAAAAAACGTTTTTATTCTCTTCACAAACGGCAAACTCATCATGCTCAACACATTTCCATGGCTAAGGTAATTGACACCCAGAATCATAAAGATATATTTTTTTAACCACTAACCTGTCGATAAAAGCTTATGTGAGAAGCTGATCCATCAAGTCAATTGATTCAATCATAATTCTAATGTCATATATAATTTTTAAATATTCGTTCACTTGTTGATATTTTGCTTACATTATAAAAGCAATATGAACTAGAGGATATAATTGTGTGTGCATAAATTATTCTTTTAATTTTATTCCAGGTCATCAGTGTCACGTCCTGGCCAGTATAAGGGTTAATTAGTATTGTAGTTTGGTCAGGACGTGGCAGAGGGTATTTGTTTTATGTGGTTCAGGGTGGTGTTTGTTTAAAGGGTGTTTGATTTAGTATTTCCGTGTTTTTGGTTGGTCTATGTTTATGTATTTCTATGTGTAGTCTGGTGAGTGTGTTTCTATGTTGTGTTTATTGGGGTTGGGACTCTCAGTTGAAGGCAGGTGTTGTCTATCTGCCTTTGATTGAGAGTCCCATATGAGGGTGTGTTTGTGTTTGTTATTCGTGGGTGATTGTTCTGTGTTGAGCCTTAGGCTTTGCCAGACTGTTTTGTTGTTTTGTTTTTTCTCAAGTGGATACCTTACATGTTTTTAGCAGTAATAAACATGAGTGTCCACATTCCCGCTGCGCCTTGGTCCTTCTATCTCCCATACGACATATTCAACGACAAGTACGACTTATTCGGTGACAATCAGCTAGGATTGTGTTAATTTTGTCCCACCCGTCTCTCCTGTAACATCTCCCATGCTAACACCTAAGACTAGCTAGTATGATATTAGAAACCTATGCTGTCATTTAGTCACTAGACTGGTTAAGAAAAAAAAATGTTTTGGCAACGACTAAACACAACTCTTCAACCGAAAAACCCTTCAGGGTCCATTTTTTTACTTACATTGCTCAAAACCACATTTTGTTGATAACTTAGCAAAACATAGTCAGACTGGGCTGTTTTTTGCAGGGAGTGTATCCTCTGCATTAGGAACGTGCTGACTTCACTACGTCATTCTAGCTTTTGTGTTATCTGAGAAAAAGGGTGTGTCACTTTTGTGCCAGCTCTCCCCTACTTAATTGTTACCCAGAAAATTATATATAATAAGATCAAAATGGGTGCATTGGACCTTTAAATCCTTTAGGCTTTTACCTTTAGGGGCTCCAGAGTGGCGCAGCAGTCTAAGGCACTGCATCGCAATGCTAGAGTCATCACTAGAGACCCTGGTTTGATTCCGGGCTGTATCACAACCGGCCGTGATCGGGAGTCCCATAGGGCGGCGCACAATTGGCCCCGCGTTGTCCGGGTTAGGGGAGGGTTTGGCTGGGGTAGGCCGTCATTGTAAATAAGAATTTGTTCTTAACTGACTTGCCTAGTTAAATAAAGGTTAAATAAAAAAATAACTCCAACTGAGACACACAGATCCATCTACTATTCTGCTCATCACACATCAGCACCTCTCTCCCTCTCTGATATCAGACAGTGGAGACTGAATGGAGAAAGATAAAATGGTGGCTGGGATGGTTTCATGGTCTATGGATTCTGGGGTTTATAGCTATCCACCAGTTTATGCACTTATTACTGGAATCACTCCCTACCATCTCTCTCTCCATCTCTCTCTACCCCCCCTTTTTCACTCTACACAGGAAGAGACAGCCATAATAAGCCACAAATTAAAGAAGGGAAAATCAATGCAGGGGCATTAGACCTTTCATTTGGAGACTTAAGGTGCCGTCCTCCCTCTAAATGTGCTGAGAAATTGGGCGCTGTGCTGATTCATGGAGTGCTGTGGTGCAGTAGTGTGTGTGCACGTGTGTGCGTGTGGGCACTGACATAAAGGCACCCTCATTATTAAAGCAGTTAACCCTGTGTAAGAGATTCATAAACCCCAGAGCGCCACAACCGACACATTGCTGTACTGAGGGCTGAGTCATTATTTCAGACACCAGGTTTAAGCCCCAGATACGACCTGCATTTATATTGGGTTTAATCGCCCCAAAAGGCTGGGTCATTTTGTTACACATAACATCACTTAGTTGTATTAAAGTTCTTTCCTCCATGAAAAAGTAGTGTTTTATGAGTAGTCCACTACTGCAACAGTAACTGACACGTGAGATTAAAATAATAATCATAACTGAACGTTTATGAGAGACACTTTGTTCTCCACAAATATCCCAGCTAAGTACCTGCATAACATATACCAAACTCTGACAGCAAAATTAGCAAATACACGTTTTATTAGGTACACCAACCCGTTCACGTAAATGGATCCCTCCTACAGACTGTGAGTCACATGGCAGGCAGACAGGCATCGAGGGATTCAGTTACCGATTGAATGTTAAAATGGGCTTTTCACCCACAGTAGTGTCTAAGGTTTACAGAGAATGGTGGGAAGAAACAAAAAATATCCAGTCAGCGGCAGTCGTGTGAGAGAAAACAGCTCGTTGATGAGAAGGAGAACGGCAAGGATCGTGCAAGCTAACAGGCAGGTCACAAACAGACAAATAACTGCGCAGTACAACAGTGGCATGCAGAACGTCATCTCGGCTAGCACAACTCGTTGATCCTTGTCATGGATGGGCTATTGTAGCAGACAACAACACCGGGTTCCACTCCAATCAGCTAAAATAAGCGGCTTCAGTGAGACGCTTATACATTTGAGGAGTGGAAAAACATAGTCTGGAACATGACAGCGAGTTCAGTTTACTTGAGTGGCCTGCACAGTCCCCAGATCTCAACCCAATAGAGCATCTTTGGTATGAGATGGAATGGTCTGTTCGCCATCCATTCTGCAGCAACTGCGTGATGTCATCGCGTCAGCATGAACCAACATCCCTGTGGAACATTTGCGACACCTTGTAGAATGCCCCAGATAATTCAGGCTGTTCTGGAGGTAAAGAGGGTCTGTCCCGGTACTAGATGGTATACCTTATAAACTGTCCGGTGAGTGTTTATTTATGTGCATTTATTTTTTTCACCAGGGTTTTGGTTGTATATTTCTGCCTTTATTACGAACAGAAGTAAGGATGCAGTAGGATGCAGAAACACACACACACACACACACATTTATTGTTAGTGTTTGTTTACCCTTTGGTAGCATGTGCAAGGAGTGAAACAGTTGATAACAGTTCACAACTGCCTGAGAAATGGAAATTTAAACTTAGAGTTTAGCACCACACTCCACCTTGCTTAAATTATAAACAAATTAAATCAGTCATTAATTAAAATGAATAAAATAGCCTGGCCAACAGGGAGTTTTCTCCTAGCGTGCTGTAATGGAGACTACTGGGTGATCCGCTATAACAGTTTAATGTTAATGAGCTCGTCTCATAAAGACAGGCTAATTGTCTCTTTACTCTATTGTTTTCAGGGTTGTTATTATTGTTATTGTTTTTATTTTGTTCTGCTTGTTGCTGAGTACATTTGCTCCATAACATCGGGTTGAAAAGGATCAACCAAGAGATATTGAAGCTCAGTCGAACCAATTCTATTCATAGGTTATTCATTAGATTCTGTAATAGGCCTCATTAGATTTCAAATGATAGCCTTTTCTCTATGACAAAATGTCCCCATTGCAAAAGGTTCTTTATGAATGGGACTTCTCTGATGCGACAATAAGGGTAATTTATAGGGTTTGATTTCAAAGTCACACCTAAAATGTCTGTCTTTAGATATGGAACATCGGCTGTGCTTTCCATTCTGTCAAGGGCATTATGGAAGGATGCATTCACACAGGCAGAACATTCACTTTGAAATGAGTTATAACCTGCAGAACGCCATGAATCACATCTAACTTTCCCTGTTCACTTCTCTCTTCCCCCCTCTCTGTGTGTCTCTCTGTCTTTCTATTCCTCACACACACACACACACACACACACACACACAGACACACACACACACACACACACACACACACATACACACGCATGCACGCGCACACACTCGCACACACACAAGCACACACACACAAATAAACTATCCTAAAGCAAGCCCACACCACTCAACATGCCATAACTACTAACTGCAGGAATTACACTTTAAGGACTCTATCTCAGTGGATGGCTGGAATGGAGAAAATGGAATGGCATCAAACACTTGGAAACCATGTGTTTAACGTATTTGATACCATTCCACTGATTCCGCTCCAGCCATTACCACAAACCCATTCTCCCCAATTAAGTTGCCACCAACCTCCTGTGCTCTATTGTCAAAGGAATCTCTCGTAAAGTTAAAATCAGTGATCTTCATGGTAGTACGACATGAATCAAATAGCAAAAACTGTATTATTGTCATAATTCAATCAATTTTGGCCTATTGTATTGAGTTTTTGAATTTCTGGAATGCTGCTCTATGTTTATTTTCTTGGGCTGAGTGTGAACAGTGTTTGGGCTCTATTCAATCTGTTTCGTTGAAGTTCAGTGTTACAGCACGATTGAAATTGTAAAGGCAATGTTACAGCGTTTGCGGAGACTGCATTCATAGTAAACACTGCATACAGTATGTCGGTGCAATTGGAAATTACCTTTACATTTCAAGCTCCCAATCTATAACGCTTCAGCAATACAGATTAAATAGAGCCCTTACTCTCTAGTGAAGAATGAGCACACAGAAGAATATCAGGAAAGTACTTTTTTTATTTTATTTAACCTTTATTTAGTCAATTAAGAACAAATTCTTATTTACAATGAAGGCCTACCAAAGGCAAAAGGCCTCCTGCGGGGACAAGGGCTGGGATAAAAATATATATATATGTATAGGACAAAGCACACATCACGAAAAGAGAGACACCACAACACTACATAAATAGAGACCTAAGACAACAATATAGCATGGCAGCAACATGACAACACAACATGGTAGCAGCACAAAACATGGGAAGAACATTATTGGGGACAGACAACAGCACAACGGGCAAGAAGGTAGAAACAACTATCATTCACGCGAAGCAGCCACAACTGTCACTAAGAGTGTCCATGAATGAGTCTTTGAATGAAGAAACTGTCCAGTTTGAGTGGTTTTTGCAGCTTGTTCCAGTCGCTAACTGCAGCGAACTGAAAAGAGGAGCAACCCAGGGATGTGTATGCTTTGGGGACATTTAACAGAATGTGACTGGCAGAACGGGTGTTGTATGTGGAGGATGAGGGCTTCAGTAAGTATCTCAGATAGCGGAGGGGGGGGAGGTCGGGGGACAGTAAGTTCATAGCCAACAAAAAACGCAGGAGTCATGAGGCAAGTAGCATAAAGCACAATAAAAAAACATAACAACTTGGGGCTAGCCATGGTAAGTTCAGAGTCACTCGCCCCAACAGTGTGTGTGTGCTGGAGGCGAGCGAAAACTTGGGAGAGAGGGGGGAGTGTGGCAGGGTACATGTACCAGACAGGGGGAGACAGTCCAGGGCTGACGGTGAACAGATCGCCATGTGGAATCCAAGCAGCAGGTTACTCAGGCAGCCTAACAAAACTAATAATCTTCAGGTCCTGCTCAGTTTCCCACCATGCCCTGAATACAGAGAATTAAAATGGCATGGGATCCCACATACACTCACACACAACAATACACATAGTTATATATTGTATGCAACACAGTTAATATCATGAATAGTGGCCACATTCAGTTTTCCTAAAAAAGATGAAGCAACTTGTATTTGCCTTTTAACAAGTAAAGAAAACAACTGGATTTGTATTACCCAAACAGAATAAGTAGCCCTAGTTGGCCAGCAGGCATTGGAAGTATGATCAAGTCGCTGATGGCAGCAGACGCGGTTTAACAAAAGAAGCTAATTAATAACATTCATTGTAGAGTTTGACTCTACAGAGGATGCCGTCGCAGACCGATGATTGAGTTATGACGATAGCGCTACTTAACCTCTCTGCTGAGCTAGCAGGCATATCCCTAATTAATATACACACACATTATTTGAAGTAGGAAGCCCCGTATGTCACTTTGTTTATTTCTTTGAGTGGACACTGAAAAACTGTTTGTCAGTCTCTGAAGCCCCCTGAAACCTGAAGACACCAAAAGGAAAGCTGTTGGCACAGTCAATCATTCTGCTCCTTGCCTTGCATATTTCTTTTGTCAAATAATGAGCTCCAATCATTGCCAACAAATTACTACTAAATTAAGCTGTTACATTAGAGTGAGTAGCGTAGGAACACTCAATGTTTCATTTTAGATGCAGAAAGTCTAAATGGCATGAAATATTAAAGGGATACTTCAGTATTTTGACAATGAGGCTCTTTATCTACTTCCACAGAGTCAGATGAACTCGTGGATGCCATTTTTTTTCTCTGCTTGCAGTTTGAAGGAAGTTGGTAACTAGAGCTAGCGCAATGACTGGAGGTCTATGGGTATCTGCTAGCATGCAATGACGGAAGTCTATGGATATCTGCTAGTAAATCACTTTGGAGAACCCCTTCACAGTTGTAGAAGAGGATCTTAAAACCTGTTGGGGCTAGGGGGCAGCATTGAGAATTTTTGAAAAAATATGTGCCCATTTTTAACTGCCTCCTACACCAACTCAGAAGCTAGAATATGCATATTATTGTTCAGGTTTGGATAGAAAACACCCTAAAGTTTCAAAAACTGTTTGAATGGTGTCTGTAAGTATAACAGAACTCCTATGGCAGGCAAAAACCTGACAAGGTTTCATGCAGGAAGTGGCCTCTCTGACAAGGAGTCGTGCGTCTTGCATCTGTTTATTGAAGAGTAAGGATCTTAGCTGTAACGTGACAATTCCTAGGGCTCCAATAGGCTCTCAGAACCCGGGAAAAACCTGAACGATGACGAGGCGGCCTCTGGCTGAAACAGATTATCGCCTTTGCCAAGTGGCCGATCAGAGGGTCATTGAATGAGGCGCGTGCACGATTCGCCCCCGTGGAGAAATTTCATTCGACTGTTTAGGCTCATTGCAGATTTCCGGTCGGAATATTATCGCTTTTCTACGAGATAAATGGCATAAAAATTGGTTTTAAACAGCGGTTGACATGCTTCGAAGTACGGTAATGGAATATTTAGAAATTTTTTGTCACGTAATGCGCCATGCTCGTGGCCGTGATTTGCCTTTGGGATAGTGTCTAGAACTCACGAACAAAACGTCGTTGATGGAACATAACGATGGATTATTCGGGACCAAACCTACATTTGTTATTGAAGTAGAAGTCCTGAGAGTGCATTCTGACGAAGAACAAGAAAGGTAATAACATTTTTCTTATAGGAAATGTGATTTTGGTGAAGGCTAATCTTGCCGGGTGTCTAAATAGCTAGCCCGTGATGCCGGGCTATGTACTTAGAATATTGCAAAATGTGCTTCATCCGAAAAGCTATTTTAAAATCGGACATATCGAGTGCATAGAGGAGTAATGTATCTATTTACATTTACATTTAAGTCATTTAGCAGACGCTCTTATCCAGAGCGACTTACAAATTGGTGCATTCACCTATAATATCCAGTTGAACAAACACTTTACAATAGTGCATCTAAATCCTTTAAAGGGGGGGGTTAGAAGGATTACTTTATCCTATCCCAGGTATTCCTTAACCTGTTAGGGTATAGGGGGCAGTATTGAGAATTTTTTGAAAAAAGATGTGCCCATTTTTAAATGCCTCCTACACCTACCCAGTAACTACAATATGCATATACTTATTATATATGGATAGAAAACACCCTAAAGTTTCAAAAACTGTTTGAATGGTGTCTGTGAGTATAACAGAACTCATTTGGCAGGCAAAACCCTGAGACAGATTCTGACAGGAAGTGGATACCTGATGTGTTGAATTGACTTTGAGCCTATGCCATTGAAAAACAAAGGGGGTGAATTATATTCTGGCACTTCCTATTGCTTCCACAAGATGTCCCCAGCCTTTACAAAGTGTTTTGAGTGTTCTACAGTGAGATCTGACCGAATAAGAGCCATGGAACGTGATGGTCCATCATTCACCCTAGCGCGCGATTTGATGGTGGGTACTCTCATTCCGAAACGTTTTAAAAGAAAACCCAATGGTCCGCCTTGAATTTTATTCATGTTCTGGTTAAAAAAGGCCCTAATGATTTATGCGATACAACGTTTGACATGTTTGAACGAACGGAAATATATTTTTTCCGTTCTTGAAGTGAAGTGAAGTCCGGCTGGCTTAGATCATGCGCTACAACACGGAGGTTTTTCGACATAAATGATGAGCTTTTTTGAACAAAACTACATTCGTTATGGACCTGGGACTCTTTGGAAGTGACATCTGATGAAGAGAATCAAAGGTAATGGATTATTTATATAGTATTTTAGATTTTAGATTCCTCCAACATGGCGGTTAGTCTGTATCGCGATGCGTATTTGTCTGGCGCAGTGCTCAGATTATTGCAAAGTGTGATCTCCCAGTAAGGTTAATTTAAAATCTGACAAGTCCATTGCGTTCAAGAGATGTAAATCTATAATTCTTTGAATGACAATATAATATTTTAGCAATGTTTTCTAATATTAATTAATTATTTTGTCGTCATGACTTGACTGCCGGTATTGGAGGGAAACGATTTCCTGAACATCAACGCCATAGTAAAACACTGTTTTTAGATATAAATATGAACTTGATAGAACTAAAAATGCATGCATTGTCTAACAAAATGTCCTAGGAGTGTCATCTGATGGAGATTGTAAAAGGTTAGTGCATAATTTTAGCTGATTGTATGGTTTTGGTGAGGCATGTCTTTGAATCGACAATGCATTGCACACAGCTATTGTCAATGTACTCTCCTAACATAACCTAACTTTATGCTTTCCCCGTAAAACCTTTTTGAAATCGGTAAACGTGGTTAGATTAAGAAGATGTTTATCTTTCAAAGGCTGTAAGTTAGTTGTATGTTTGAGAAATTTGAATTTGTACATTTATTTGGTTTCAAATTTGCCGCTCTTGAAATGCACCTGCTGTTGATAGGGTGCGCCACAGGTGGCACGCTAACGTCCCAGGTAGCCTCAAGAAGTTAAAGAGGTGGGGTTTCAGGTGTCTCCGGAAGGTGGTGATTGACTCCGCTGTCCTGGCATCGTGAGGGAGATTGTTCCACCATTGGGGTGCCAGAGCGGCGAACAGTTTTGACTGGGCTGAGCGGGAACTGTGCTTCCTCAGAGGTAGGGAGGCGAGCAGGCCAGAGGTGGATGAACGCAGTGCCCTTGTTTGGGTGTAGGGCCTGATCAGAGCCTGAAGGTACGGAGGTGCCGTTCCCCTCACAGCTCCGTAGGCAAGCACCATGGTCTTGTAGCGGAAATAATTCTTAAAATAATTGTTATGCTTTTTGTGAACGTTTATCGTGAGTAATTTAGCAAACTGTTAGTAAATTCCCCGGAAGTTTGCGGGGGGTATGCTTTTTCTGAACGTCACATGCTAATGTAAAAAGCTGTTTTTTGATATAAATATGAACTTGATTGAACAGACATGCATGTATTGTATAACATAATGTCCTAGGTGTGTCATCTGATGAAGATCATAAAAGGTTAGTGCTGCATTTAGCTGTGGTTTGGGTTTATGTGACATGATATGCTAGCTTGAAAAATGGGTGTCTGATTATTTCTGGCTGGGCACTCTCCTGACATAATCTAATGTTTTGCTTTCGTTGTAAAGCCTTTTTGAAATCGGACAGTGTGGTTAGATTAACGAGATTCTTGTCTTTAAATAGCTGTAAAATAGTCATATGTTTGAGAAATTGAAGTAATAGTATTTCAAACGATTCAAAAATCGCGCCACTGGATTGAAGTGGCTGTTACGTAGGTGGGATGAATTCGTCCCACATGCGCCAGAGAGGTTAAGAGATGCTACCAATTATATGCATATCCTAGCTTCTGGGCCTGAGTAACAGGCAGTTTACTTTAGGCACGTCATTCATCCGAACTTCCGAATACTGCCCCCTATCCATAAGAGGTTTTAAACCTTTAAAAATCTAATATAAAACCTTTGAGCTCATCACACCACAAATCACATGTCTAAGTTCAGAGTTGTGTTTTTGCATGGAAACTTAAGCAAGTAGGCAACAACTTTGTTGGCTTGGCAGTAACACACTAAGCTACAGAGTCTGTCACATCCAGGACATCAGAGTCTTCTTCCAGATGTAGAGCTGACTGGGAGACCAAACACCAGACAAGGGTCAAGCAGAGAATCTCATAGATCAACTTTATGCACAACTAACTGCCAAGACTGTGTGTGTGTGTGTCAGTCTCAGACTGACCGCCAGGGTCAGAGCATCTTACTATCTGTGATACAAAACAGCTGAGAACCCACTACCTATTTATCCTTTATTTAATGAGGCAAGTCAAGTAAGAAAAAATTCTTATTTACAATGACTGCTTAGGAACAGTGGGTTAACTGCCTTGTTCAGGTGCAGAACAACAGATTTTTACCTTGTCAGCTCAGGGATTCAATCTAGTAACCTTTCGTTTACTGGCCCAAAGCTCTAACTACTAGGCTACCTGCACCTTACCTGTGATGCAATTCCCACAAATCTCAGCTCAAGCAGGTACAAACTGTGTATGAAGTATACAACTTTGATTTGCATCTGTTCCACAACATATTAATGATTCAAATAATGACAATCTAATCTTTATCCTATCAATTCCAACTGTAAATGCATTTGCCCGGTATCTTTTCAATGTCAAAAGGTATAATTTAGTGGTTAACTAAAATACAAAATAAAATACAAATAAATGACTGCACATTTGATATTCCCTTTCATAAAGATACACCGTGTTTCAAGATAGTTTGCTTTTAGTTTTACTGGTCCGTCTCATCCACCTATTACAGCCGGTTAAAGCTCCTTTATCGTTGCAGTTGGGCACAACAAGTTCAAAGCTTTTAGCATTTAGAGCATTATTAAAATGTACATGGTGTTTTACCAATGATCCCTCTAATGCATCCTTTACATCCATCAGCAGTGTATAGAATTACAGTCCTTTTATATCAGACAGACCTTGCAGGGGCCATTTAAGCTGCCTTTTTAACCCCTGTATGAAAGTACAGATACATTACGTATGATGTCTAACCCAAAACATGTTTCCGAAGCGGTCAAGTAAAGTAGTATCAAATTAATTTGAAAAGTTATTCTTTCTCGGGGACTTCCCTCCGTGGGATAGGAGTATGTGACCTTACATTGAGTCAGCAGGCAGATCTGGAGTGTGTTTGTCTGGTGTTGTCTTATCTGCTAGTTCGGAATGAAAAAAAAATAGTGTGTTCTAAGATCCAAAGTCTTCACAGATAGATATCAGTGGAAACATGTTTCTGGTTAATTCTGAACAGGATGCGGTGGATTGAAGGCCATTCTCTCCATGCGAATAGTAGGTGGAAACATGATCTTAACAGTTATTAATTTTTGAGGGAGGAATAATATGCAGGACCAAACATATAGGTCCGTGTTTATTTAAGTGAAAATATTGGAAGAGGATATCCATCTCTAAGTAATGTATTAAGAGCCATTTCACTGGATCTTATGAGAAGCTATTCTCTATTCTCTTTGGATGTATTATTGATATTTAGGTCATGTGGAAACATTGGGTTGTGCAGATACATCTACTCTGAAAATGTAGACAGGACGTACATAAATTCATATGGCTTGATTTTGAAAGAATGTAAGACTGGACATTTTTGTGTGCTCAGAATGTTAGTAATACTGTAAAACGATTGTAGACTATTGGGAAAAGTCAGAGAAAGAGAAAGGGAGTGAACAAAAGAAGGAAAAGAAGAGAGAATGAGGGAAGGAAAGTGAGAAAGTAAAAGAAAGAGAGAGAGAGAGGGGGAGGGAGAGGTGTTAAGGGAGAGAAGGAAGACTTTCTCCTACCTCTAGGGGGTGCCATGACATGGGAAACATCATCCTGCCTCATCCCTCCTTCACAACATCCCCATTCAAAAAACAACCATTACTCAATCTCCTTTGCTCCCCATTCAGATGTTTATGCCAGCAGTGGCGTAAATCTTAACTCAATCTCAGATCTGTGGGAGAATTTGATCAGTGTGAGGGCAGAACCACTGGCTGCCCCCGTCACCTCAAACCAGAATGGATGAAGGTATTAGTAGGAAGAACCATTAAGCTTGATCAGATTAGGAACTGCAATGAAACTGTGACATATCACTGCTACTGTAGCAATGCAACAATGGAAAGTCCCCTAATATCAATGACGGAGTTTTTCTGTTGTGTTTTTTAGAATTTAATTTCTTTGTTGTTTCACTGTCTCTCTCGTTGGTTACGTTTTTTTATGGGGAGTGTGTGTGTGTGTGTGTTTGTGTGTGTGAACTGTATGTCCTTGTATGTCCTCATAAAGATGCAGGATGTGTCAGCTATTTTGTGTATTCGTGTGTGTTTCGTGCCATCCTGGGAAAATAAATGACATCCAGCCCACTTACATGTGTTTGATAAAAATCTTCCTGGTCTCTCTCAACTCATCCTTAGCCGCTAACCAGCTCCAGATTTAGCCTCCGCTGCCTCCCATTTTAACATGCAGGCTCTAATCACAGCCAGCCCCACACACACACACACACACACACACACACACACGCACACACACACACACACACACACACACACACACACACACATACACACACACACACACACACACACACACACACAATGTCTATTTAAACAGCAAACATACTAATAGAATTCTATTGTAACCAATAAAACGCGTTGCCTACAGGGTGGTATATAAATGTTTGTAAAACCAGTGAATAACATGATTTTTTGTTCATATTTACTGAGCACACATAGGCAAAGTCTAATTGCCAACACTGCTTAATATTTCAGTAAAGGTTGCTTGTGAGAAGATTGCTAACTGCAGCTAGTTTTTGTGCGCATGGCGAGGTGATTTACAATAGCTGGCCTTGATGTGATTGAGTAAACAGCCTTACTTTATTCTCAGCTGTCTCTGTGTAGAGAGAGGTTTGGAATGGTCTGGGTGGGTCTCTGTGTAGGGTGAGGTTTGGAATGGTATGTGTGGGTCTCTGTGTGGAAAAAGGTTTAGAATGGTCTGGGTGGGTCTCTGTGTGGAATGGTCTGGTTGGGTCTCTGTGTAGAAAGAGGTTTGGAAAGGTTTGGGTGTGTCTCCTTGTGGAGAGAGATTTGGAACAGTCTGGGTGGGTCTCTGTGTGGAGAGAGGATTGGAACGGTCTGGGTGGGTCTAGACTGGAAAGAGATGTAGAGATTAGTGGAGGCTGGTGGGAGGAGCTATAGGAAGACGGACTCATTGTAATGGCTGGAATGGAATGGAACGGTATCAAACACATCAAACATACAGACACCACAATTTTGACGCCATTACAATGAGCCCGTCCTCCTGTAGTTCCTCCCACCAGCCTCCACTGGTACAGATGTAGGAGCTAGTTTGCTACAGCAGGAAAATAATCCTGCAGCAACAGGAAATGTAAATGATTATGCAGATTATAATTTATGGACCTTTTTGTAGGGGTTGATACATTTTTCGCAAGGGAAAATAAAGTCTGGAATATCAAACTTCGGAAGCCTTTTTTAATGTCAAATACACCGCATGTTTTACATTTCCTGCATTGCAGTGATCAAATTACTAAGTACGTCTGTATGTTTTCCATCTAAGCAGAGCTGTGTGCCTCCGTCATTCTATTTCTGTGTGCACTACGAACCTCTCCTAATTGATTAGAAACTAACCAAATTAAAAACTAACCAAATTAAAAACAATGGCAGTGAATATTCAGTCCATTGAATCAACACCATATTTTTACTGTTTGTGAAATGTTCCAGTGCCTGAAATTTAAGAACTAACCCCCCCCCCCGAGAATCGGTTTATTGCGCTCTCTCGCGCACTCTCGTCGCTCTCTCTCTCTCTATCTCTCTCTCTCTCTCTCTCTCTCTCTCTCTCTCTCTCTCTAACTCACTTTTATTTTAAAGAGATCAGGCTGTGAGGTCTGCAGGGTCAACTGTCTGGTGCAAAGGCCCATCTACCTTGTTGTCAGATCTAGAGGCCAGGCTAAAGAAGGAGCAGGCATAAGATCTTATCATCCCTTCAATAGAGCACCTGGACCTCACAGCCATTTACCATCCACCCAAACACACACACACACACACACACACACACACACACACACACACACACACACACACACACACACACACACACACACACACACACACACACACACACACACACACACACACACACACACACACACGCACACACACAGTGCTGCCAGAGTGACTGACAGGCCAATTCAGACCCAGGACCTTCGCTAACAAACACTGAGTGAGTGAGTGAGTGGGTGACTGTTACTGTGTGTGTGTGTGTGTGTCAAAATTGGCAACGTTCACTTTGGCAATGCTTTTTGTTTTGCAATCTTGCCAATGAAGCATAATTACATTGAATTACATAGAGAAAAGAGTGATCACAGTGAGAACAGAATAAGTAGTTCTCACATTTAGTGTGGATATAATTTCTAAGGGACAGGTCATTTTCCGCTCTTCATTCAGCAGCTTTTAAAAGCCAATCCCAGGAGTAAAAGCTTAGCTCTCAGCACACAAACAACACCTCTAGTTACAGGACTATACTGTAGCAGTATAACATTTCTTTCAGATCAGATGCCAAGAAAACAATCACACTGGTTCTCAAACAGACTAATCAAATGCATTCATCTCTTAAGGATCGCCCCCTTTTTAAAATCTTCGCCTATAATGACATACCCAAATCTAACTGCCTGTACCTCAGGCCCTGAAGCAAGGATATGCATTTTCTTGGTACCATTTGAAACAAAACACTTTGGAGTTTGTGGAAATGTGAAAGGAATGTAGGAGAATATAACACAATAGATCTGGTAAAAAAATAATACAAAGAAAAAAACAACCGTTTTTTTGTATTGTTTTGTACCATCATCTTTGAAATGCAAGAGAAAGGCCATAATGCATTATTCCAGCTCAGGTGCAATTTAGATTCTGGCCACTAGATGGCATTAGTGTATTACATAAACACTTGCAGCTGTACTTAGCTAAAAGCCTTTGAACATTCAGGACAGTTTTATTACATATCATTGAATGCTAATTACACATTCATGTTAATGTTTCTATTGTACAATCAGGCCACATTGTGACCAGTCTATTGGGACCAGTGTCATCTTTCCTCTTTCCACATGGGCCGACATTTGTCTTCTGACTTGTAGATTTTTAGTCGTTGACATTCTAGAATACTTTCTGTAAGGTTCTGTATTTATTTTCTAAGTCAACCTTGTGTTCTCTTTCATTGTGTTCTTGAACGTAGCCCTGTCTTTCACTTTTGTTAATTGATTTCACCTGTGTTAGTTACTCACCTGGTCTCATCAGCTCCTTATTAGTTCAGTTCATTCTGTTTGTGCCTTTGTGAGGTGTTGTTCGTTTTGACTCTGCTAAACCTTTTCCTAGCTTGTTTGTGAGAACTAGTTATAGCCTTTAGTCCTAGTTTTGAGTCACCTGCCTGTTTGCCTACCTGTGTATGACCATTGCCTGCGTGTGACCACGATTCTTGCCTTCTGCAAAGGCAAAATAAACACCTGCCATGCTCTGCGTGTGAATCCACACATTTTTCTCCCTGAGTATTAATTACACTTTCAAAATAAATGTAAAAATCTTAAAGATAATTTAAGAAAATGCATCCGCAGTATTCTCTTGTAGAAAAATTATTGATTAATAATCAAATATTTTCCTTTGATATTTCACTCCTTCTTTCAATACTTAAAATCCAACACAAAGATTTGAACACAGTCACATATTCAGGGCCAAATACTAAATAGAAATATAACTCTCATTCTGCAATACAAGTCTCCCACTGAGATAAATGCAATTTTTTACATGTACATCAAATCATGCACATGTATCTCTTCAGTTCTCAGATCTCTGCCAGTGCAGGCTCAAATAGAGATCCCATACTCCCAACACAATTGAGAAACTACAGAAGAAGAAGTCCCTTTGTGGGCATCTTGGGAAGGGCCGTTCAGGCAACCACCGCACGGTCATGTTAACAGTTAACTGACCAGGGTGACTGGGTCTCTGAGGCAGGGCTGTTAATTTAACCACTACAGGGTCATGTTAACAGTTAGCTGACCAGGGTGACTGGGCCTCTGAGGCAGGGCTGTTAATTTAGCCACTACAGGGTCATGTTAACAGTTAGCTGACCAGGGTGACTAGGCCTCTGTGGCAGGGCTGTTAATTTAGCCACTACAGGGTCATGTTAACAGTTAGCTGACCAGTGTGACTAGGCCTCTGAGGCAAGGCTGTTAATTTAGTTGCTTAAGTCAGACAGTAGCTGTAATACAGGTCCATGTTTTATGGCCATTTGTGGAAATACAGTGTCATTAATCACAGGATTTATGGTTATTTATTTTTCTTATGAACTTTTCATATGACTCTTTTTCCTTTGAGGCATTGTTATTTATTAGTGGTTTTATTAGTACAGTGATAGAGTGGATTTAAAATAAAGAGATGCGGAGTAAGATGTGTTTCAGCTGTTGCCATGGTTGAATTATAATAATGAATGTTTTAAGGAGTGGTTTCAGCACTGTGGAAAAGTGGCTATGCTATAGTCATTAAACAGGCATTATTGTGCATTTACTGGAGTTTAAAAATCATTAATAATGTAAGGGAAAGGCTATTGCATCTGTATGTAAGTGTATCTATCTCTCTGTGTGTGGGTGTTTCTTTGACGTTGACTCGGTCCTGCCCAAGGCTTATAGTTCCATTGTGTCTGTCCGAGCCTCTGCAGAGAGAATGCAAAACTCTGAGTTATCACAACTTAATGTGAAACACACACACACACACACACACACACACACACACACACACACACACACACACACACACACACACACACACACACACTGCTCTCCCACTGCCTCATCATTGCTAGCCTGCAGAGTAGCCATTTCCCTTCCTTAGCTAATAGTCTTCACATCTGGACGAGGGTGAGAGATCTTCAGCTGTTTATGTAAGGGTAGTCTTTATGGGGTGGCAAGAGAAAAATCCCATCACCCCATTTATCATTCTGATTGTTTCATCCTTTTGAGATTCTAGCTTGGAATCCCCTCTCCATTCTCATGGAGTTCTGTACTTAGAACCACATTTTGTGGCTCTGTGTTTTGGCTAAGACAGAGGTGTTAGGGGTAACTGACTGTCCGTTACCACAATTTGGAAGGCGACTTGTTACATGAGTTTTGTAAACAGAGAACATCTCTCTTGTTTTCCCTGAATTGTTCGCAAGTGAAAAACGCTATCTGTCGAAACATCAGTATTTGTTTCATTTGAGGGACAGGTTGTGGACTGATTGTTACGTAGCATTAAATGTGTATTCATTACATGGGTGCCTGATCTACAGTGAAAACAATGATCCTATTGTTTACTTTCCCCTCTGATTCAAATCAGAGGAATTTCTGGCTGCTGTTATGTGTGTGTGTGTGTGTGTGTGTGTGCGTGCGTGCTCTTGCGTGTGCGTGCATGTGTGTGTGATCCACCTCTCTATGATCTTACCATTCAGCACAGCACTTAAAACCAGGAGAGCACTAATAGAACAATTATCAATGCATGTTAAGGGAATACTGAACAAAAATAAGTATTACTACAACTTGAATAATTATATTGGTCTTGGCACACAAAATCCATATCTTCACAGATGGCTGTCTGTGTGGAGTTAAGAGGTACTGACAGAGGGAAATATAAATGATTTCAACAAAGAATGGACTTAAAAACATCTTATGGATAGGGGGCAGTATTCGGAAGTTTGGATGAATGAGGTGCCCAATGTAAACTGCCTGTTACTCAGGCCCAGAAGCTAGGATATGCATATCATTGGTTGTATTGGATAGAAAACACTCTAAAGTTTCCAAAACTGTTAATGTCTATGAGTATAACAGTACTGAAATAGCAGGCGAAAACCCGCAGGCAAATTTATTTTCTTTTGTTGAGCTCACCACTCGTTATAATGGCTGTCTATGGCAATATGAATGGAATACCTCCCAGATTGCAGTTCCTAGGGCTTCCAGTAGATGTCAACAGTCTTTAGAAAGAGTTTCAGGCTTGTTTTTTGAAAAATGAGTTAGAATTTGTAGTTTTTCTAAGTGGCTCCCATTTTGGCTGTAGTGTTGTGGTGCGCGTTGGTGAGGGCGCGCACTTCGTTATTTGTCTCCGGTAATGAACATACTATTCTCCGTCTTAAATTTGATCATTTATTTACATGTTAGGGTACCTGAGGATTGATTAGAAATGTTGTTTGTCTTGTTTATTGGTAACTTTTGGGATTCATTTTTATGCATTTTGAACGAGGGAAACCGTTGGATTACTGAGTCAGGCGCACCAACACTGACTTTTTTGGGATATAAAGAAGGACTTTATTGAACAAAAGGACCATTTGTTATGTAGCTGGGACCCTTGTGATTGCAACCAGAGGAAGATCTTCAAAGGTAAGTGATTTATTTTATCGCTATTTATGACTTTCGTGACACCTCCGCTTGGTTGGAAAATGTATGTAATGCTTTTGTACGCGGGGCGCTGTCCTCAGATAATCGCATGGTGTGCTTTTGCCGTAAAGCCTTTTTGAAATCTGACAAAGCGGCTGGATTAACAAGAAGTTAAGCTTATAAACGATGTAAGACACTTGTATTTTCATGAATGTTTAATATTATGAATTTTGTATTTTGAATTTTGCGCTCTGCAATTTCACCGGATGTTGTCGAGGCCGGGCGCTAGCGGTACGCCTTTCCCAAAGAGGTTTTAAAGAAAAAGTAGGACAATTGGAAAACAAATCTTAATCTGAAAGTTAGAAAGGCATTAAAGGGGAATTTCCCCATGGGGGAATCTCAGCTTCTTTTCATCATGTCCGAGGAATTTATAGGACCGTGAGATGTGTTTCACACATAATTGCCCAGGAGGAAGGTATGTCTGGGCTTCGCGTGCTGAATAATACACCCTAAGACGTCTTCCTGTGTATTGATGGGGTGTAAGATCTGAAAATAAATGTAGTCCTGCTTTGTGGCATTTTGCAAAGGCTCTACATTAGTGAGGGCTCCCGAGTGGTGCAGAGGTCTAAGGCACTGCACCTCAGTGCAAAAGAGGCATCACTGTAGTCCCTGGTTTGAATCCAGGCTGCATTACATCCGGATGTGATTGGGTGTCCTATAGGGCAACACATAATTGGCCCAGCGTCGTCCTGGTTTGGCCGGGTTAGGCCGTCATTGTAAATAAGAATTTGTTCTTAACTGACCTGCCTGGTTAAAAAAAGGTTAAATAAAAAAAATATTACGTAGGTGTGTGTGGATATGGTTGTCCTTGTTTGATAGAGCCATTGGATGTCTTTCAGTGAAGATCCTATCAGCGGATTAATTGCTAAATATACAAGCAGAAACATTTTTTTCCGGTCTTTGAAGGACTAAAACTTGTTTTGGGTGAAGATTCGTGCTCTGGCCCCTGTCCCTCCCCCAAGGCAAGCTTTTTTTGTAGATGAGGCAGACACTAGCAACACAATCCTTTAGGAAAACTGAAAGAACTGACCGGACACAATGGCTTCAAGTGATTCCGCTCATCAACACGAATTTGACAATGGAGCATTTTTTTAAATGTTGTATTAGCTACAGGGTGACATTTAACCATACATGTTTCAACCGGGATATAGTGAAGAGGATTCGAAACAAAGAGTTGGATTTGTCTAACATTAGAAGCTCAGCTACAGCAGATGCCAGCACCAAAAGGACAGATAACAAATGCGGTGCCTAGCTAAGTAAGTTATTATTCCTGCAAGTCACCAAGCTAACTTTAGTTAATCTACTGAAACCCATATTGTGTATTGCTACTGTGTTACAGGCAGTTCGCTAGGTACCTAGCTAAGTCAGCTAAACTACTACCGGTAGCCATATATATGACTAAAAATAGAAGAGGTTTTACAATCAGAGATCTTTTGTATCAAATGTGTGTGTAAATCAGCAACTGTAAACAATTTTACTGGTTAGCTATGTAACATAATTGACAAGGGTTGACATTCGTTGTGATTATGACCATGGATGCATTTCAATCTCGCAGAGTTATAGGCATGTCGCAAGATAGGATTCCAAACAGATCTAAATAACTGTAGAAAGTAGTAGACAGCAGTACACAGTAGTAGACAGTAGATATTAGTATTATATATCCAGCAAGCTAGCTAGCTAAGTTTTCCAGCAAACAGTGAGGAGAAAAAAATAATACAACAATTTACTGTTGTAAATCTCTAAAACTGAAGCTTGTTTACTATAAAACATATTTGCCTGAGCATGCCTGATAGATATGGCTGTAGGTAGATACTTAGGTACTTAGGTACATTTTTACGGTCTGGTAACTGTGCAAAGGTTTTGATGCAAATGTAATAGCTGTGCCTGTGCACATATATGCATGTCCAACTAGTCTACCCTAATGTTGATGTTATGCTGGCACAGTTTAGCTGTAGTTCTACCTGTGCAATAGAGTATAATTTATATATATATATATACAGACAATACCATGTGTTGCCTGGGCTTCGTTCTGGAGTAAATTCTAGATACAGAAACAAGATTCCTTTGCCTGTGTGTGTCATTGTAGCAGAACGGTATTCTGTGAACTGTACCCCTCTAGAGGGATTAAACATTATGCTGGATTTCAAACAGATGACTTATGAGGAGCTGAATGGCAGTTTGATCATGACAACACTCCCCCCACAGCTTTACAAGTATTCCTTGAAATTTACTACACTGATAATACTGTATTTTCTTACTGTATGTTTCTTTGTGAATGGCAATTTCGTCATTACCACCAGTTAGTTATCTTAGCTACAGGTTGTTAATCCAGATAATGTGATTTAACCAAATATTTGGTATCCATTATTAGGAGTTACAGGATAGGTACTGTTTGGTGTAGCACAGATAATGTTCAACCAACCTTAGCGATGCCGTCTTCATACTCTATTTGGGGAAACAGAAGTCTCACAAAATCTCTGTGTCCAGTTGCAGGCGGTCCGCTTGAAATGCTCAATTACTTTTTTTTGCTCCATGAAGCTGCCATCTTGTCTGTTTCAAGTCTTCTCAGTCATTGACTGAGTCAGTTCTCTGTCAACATGACATGCAGAACTGTGGGGTGAACACCCACCTGTCTCGATCAATGAGAGAAGACTGGTGTAGCAATCTGTAGCTACAGTTCTATGCACTTGTGTGTCTTTACACCTGAGACACACTCAGACACGTTGAACTGTACTACACTGATCATAGTATTTGTTTTTTTGTATATTACTTTTACCATATAACATTCTTGTTGAATATCCAGTTATCTTGAGATAACATTAACCTGTTAGGGTATAGGGGGCAGTATTGAGAATTTTTGAAAAAATATGTGCCCATTTTTAACTGCCTATTACACCAACTCAGAAGCTAGAATATGCATATTATTGTTCAGGTTTGGATAGAAAACACCCTAAAGTTTCAAAAACTGTTTGAATGGTGTCTGTGAGTATAACAGAACTCATTTGGCAGGCAAAACCCTGAGACAGATTCTGACAGGAAGTGGATACCTGATGTGTTGAATTGACTTTGAGCCTATGCCATTGAAAAACAAAGGGGGTTAGGAATATTCTGGCACTTCCTATTGCTTCCACAAGATGTCCCCAGCCTTTACAAAGTGTTTTGAGTCTTCTACTCTGAGATCTGACCGAAAAAGAGTCATGGAACGTGATGGCCCATTACTCACCTGGCGCGCGAGTTGATGGTGGGTACTCTCATTCCGAAACGTTTTTAAAGAGAACCCAATGGTCCGCCTTGAATTTTATTCATGTTCTGGTTAAAAAAGGCCCTAATGATTTATGCGATACAACGTTTGACATGTTTGAACGAACGGAAATATATTTTTTCCATTCTTGAAGTGAAGTGAAGTCCGGCTGGCTTAGATCATGTGCTACAACACGGAGGTTTTTGGACATAAATGATGAGCTTTTTTGAACAAAACTACATTCGTTATGGACCTGGGACTCTTTGGAAGTGACATCTGATGAAGAGAATCAAAGGTAATGGATTATTTACATAGTATTTTCGATTTTAGATCTCTCCAACTGTTAGTCTGTATCGCAATGCGTATTTTTCTGGCGCAGTGCTCAGATTATTGCAAAGTGTGATTTCCCAGTAAGGTTAATTTTAAATCTGGCAAGTCCATTGCGTTCAAGAGATGTAAATCTATAATTCTTTGAATGACAATATAATATTTTAGCAATGTTTTCTAATATTAATTAATTATTTTGTTGTCATGACTTGACTGCCGGTATTGGAGGGAAACGATTTCCTGAACATCAACGCCATAGTAAAACGCTGTTTTTAGATATAAATATGAACTTGATAGAACTAAAAATGCATGCATTGTCTAACATAATGTCCTAGGAGTGTCATCTGATGGAGATTGTAAAAGGTTAGTGCATAATTTTAGCTTATTTTATGGTTTTGGTGACGCCTGTCTTTGAATCGACAATGCATTACACACAGCTATTGTCAATGTACTCTCCTAACATAACCTAACTTTATGCTTTCCCCGTAAAACCTTTTTGAAATCGGACAACGTGGTTAGATTAAGGAGATGTTTATCTTTCAAAGGGTGTAAGTTAGTTGTATGTTTGAGAAATTTTAATTTTGACATTTATTTGGTTTCAAATTTGCCGCTCTTGAAATGCACCTGCTGTTGATAGGGTGCGCCACGGGTGGCACGCTAACGTCCCACATTGGGGTATTTTGGGGTATTTTTCAGCAGGGCGCTGTGGAATGACTCCAGATAACTTGAGTTTTACAAAGAGAAAATATAAAAAGAGAAGAGGGGTAGACTAAATTGATTAAATGGTCTGAAAGGTACTATATGGTCCTCAGACTACATCTACCTGTAACCCCATAACACAAACACAAACCATACAAACACTAACCAATTCATGTTTATACCATGCTTGCAGTAAATTGAGCTATCTTAGCCGTCAGCTTGTAAATATTTTTGCCAACATACCTTCACCTTGTGGGGTTGGAAGCGCATGTTGGTGTAATTGGATTCTGTACCACCTACAACAAAATACACAACCATACACAATTCAAGCACCCAACTAATTGTATTGATCTCTATTACACTGGCTAGCATAGCATACCTAACATGGACATGTTAATATTGTCAGCTTGCTGTTGGCTAACTAGCATCACTAAATTGGCAGCAAGATTGCTATCCAGCTGAGACTGGCTGAGAACCTATTAACCAACCATAAACAATTTATAAACATTCATCATTTTATCAACACACAAAGAGAGAGTGATTTAACTGTATTGACAATTGTATTTTGTGTGTTTCCCAGACAAGGGTGGAATAGATGGCTAAATTACCAGATTGAACTGCTCTTATTTGCTAAAGTTAGCTTTCTTACGTTAGCTAACGTCAGTCAAAGAACACACTAAGAAACACATTTTCTCTGCTGAAGGTACAGTAGCTACCAGTCTAGCAGTGACAACCAGGCGAAATTGATTGACAGTGTATATACCAAAAAATATATCTATATGATTTAGCTAATGGCTTTCAGAGTTCAATACAGGACTGTAATGTTAGGTAGCTAGCTAACTGACCTAGCTAGTCCAACTAGGCTAGCAAACTAGCTAATGTTAGGTTACCTCTAATCAATAATCGTACATTTTTTTGTGAAGGAAAGAAATCGATGGTATCGGATCATTTCTCAGCTGTCGTCAAAATGGATTTCCCATCAATTCAGCCTGAAAATCACTCTGATAATCTTGGTCACCGCATCATTCCGTATAGCCACAAGCCATTGGCTGCATTGGGGTACATCTCTGGTAAGTAGAACGATTACATTTTCCCCCTTGTTTGTAATTAGCACAGGCATGATGACAAACATTTGTGAAAAACTAATATTTTTAACAAAAGAAGTTCTGAGATTGCTGTGTGTTGTTCATTCGAAGTACAAAACGCCATCATCCAGGTTTGTGGGCATGCCCCATTTACCTTAGCGGGCGGTGTCTGCATTCGCTATGAATGCTGGACTTTGTGGTTCACTATGGGCAGAGGAATACACAGCAAGTCGAAACTTCCCGATTCTACCAGTGAAATGAAAATATACTAGTTCTAGCTTGTGGTTTGGATAATTGTGAAGTTTCTGATAAAAATGTAATGCTGTTAATATACTGTTGTAATGACTATATGCCGTGGCAGAGCCAGGGTGAAATTTCCCTTTAATAATGCTTTGAGTTATAGGTATGAAATGAAAAGCTAAGAGTGTATGTCTCATTCAAGGCAGTGGATTCAAATGCATTTTTGTTATACGGAGTGGGCTAGGGGGCAGCATTGAGAATTTTGGAAAAAATATGTTCCCATTTTTAACTGCCTCCTACACCAACTCAGAAGCTAGAATATGCATATTATTGTTCAGGTTTGGATAGAAAACACTCTGAATTTTCTAAAACTGTTTGAATGGTGTCTGTGAGTATAACAGAACTCCTATGGCAGGCAAAAACCTGACAAGGTTTCAAGCAGGAAGTACCCTGTCTGACAAGGAGTCGTGCGTCTTACATCTTTTTATTGAAAAGTAAGGATCTTAGCTGTAACGTGACAATTCCCAGGGCTCCAATAGGCTCTCAGAGCCCGGGAAATAACTGAAGGTTTACGAGGGAGTCTCAGGCTGAAACACATTATCACCTTTTGTAAGTGTCGACTCAGAGGACCTTTGAATGAGGCGCGTGCACGAGTCGCTCCTGAGGAGAAATTTTATTCGGCTGTTTAGGCTCAATGCATACTCCCGGTCGGAATATTATCACTTATCTACGAGATAAATGGCATAAAAATTGGTTTTAAACAGCGGTTGACATGCTTCGAAGTACGGTAATGGAATATTTAGACATTTTTGACACGCCAATGCGCCATGCGCGGGACCGTGAAGAAGCATTCTGATAGTGTCTAGAACTCACGAACAAAACGTCGCTGTTTGGATATAACGATGGATTATTTGGGACCAAACCAACATTTGTTATTGAAGTAGAAGTCCTGGCAGTGTATTCTGATGAAGAACAAGCAAGGTAAGAACATTTTTCTTATAGGAAATGTGATTTTGGTGGAGGCTGACCTGGGTGGGTATCTAAATAGCTAGCCCTGTAATGCCGGGCTATGTACTTAGATTATTGCAAAATGTGCTTCATCCGAAAAGCTATTTTAAAATCGGACATATCGAGTGCATAGAGGAGTAATGTATCTATAATTCTTAAAATAATTGTTATGCTTTTTGTGAACGTTTATCGTGAGTAATTTAGCAAACTGTTAGTAAATTCCCCGGAAGTTTGCGGGGGTTATGCTTTTTCTGAACGTCACATGCTAATGTAAAAAGCTGGTTTTTGATATAAATATGAACTTGATTGAACAGACATGCATGTATTGTATAACACAATGTCCTAGGTGTGTCATCTGATGAAGATCATCAAAGGTTAGTGCTGCATTTAGCTGTGGTTTGGGTTTATGTGACATGATATGCTAGCTTGAAAAATGGGTGTCTGATTTTTTCTGGCTGGGCACTCTGCTGACATAATCTAATGTTTTGCTTTCGTTGTAAAGCCTTTTTGAAATCGGACAGTGGGGTTAGATTAACGAGATTCTTGTCTTTAAATAGCTGTAAAATAGTCATATGTTTGAGAAATTGAAGTAATAGTATTTCTAACGATTCAAAAATCGCGCCACTGGATTTCAGTGGCTGTTACGTAGGTGGGACGATTTCGTCCCACATACCCTAGAGAGGTTAAAGGGGAATGGATTTTAACAAGACTTGGTCATTTAGTTACCACTGTATTCAAAGAGATGCAGAAAGCCCGTACACTCCACAATACTTTATTTTATTTTATCCTTTATAGCTCCTAATGAACTGTTTACTGTGAAATTATGGTTGCTTTCTGT
Organism: Salmo trutta; assembly: GCF_901001165.1. Taxonomy (NCBI): domain Eukaryota; kingdom Metazoa; phylum Chordata; class Actinopteri; order Salmoniformes; family Salmonidae; genus Salmo; species Salmo trutta. The sequence goes on from NC_042965.1 coordinate 33,419,002, forward strand.
TACTAATAAATCATTCAAGACAACTGGCCACTACCTGGTGCATTGTTGGCAGGTAGTATAGGGCTTGTTTCAACGAATCTCAAAGAAACAAAATAGCTATTATTTAGTTATTACCATTTTACATTGTAATTCATACATAAATTCTAGGTACATGCAGGACTGTCAATTCCTGTGTAAGAGCCCATGTTTCCCATAACCCATGTAGTCATGTGTTTTGTGATACTGTAAGTACTATATAATTAGTTTACTCCATCCTCCTGGCCTGAATCTGATTCAGTACCGTAAACATAATCATTGGTTGTTTATTTGGTCTTCATTTTACCTTTATTTAACTAGGCAAGTCAGTTAAGAACAAATTCTTATTTTCAATGACGGCCTAGGAACAGTGGGTTAACTGACTTGTTCAGGGGCAGAATGACAGACTTTTACCTTTTCAGCTTGGGGATTCGATCTTGCAACCGGTTACTAGTCCAACACTCTAACCACTAGGCTACCTGCCACCCCATGCTTCATGGGAGCAGGAGGCGGTTGTTTATATTGATAGTATTGTTTGTCTTTCCAAACATGTCTATTCCTCGGTCTGACTTCTACTAAAAGGCAATGTTTGATTAGGTCATGTCCCTTGATGGTCCCGTTATCTTGACCTAAACGTTTGTAGCATTAAAACCCTGATTCGAATTCTGGACCGAATTCTGTACAGCACTTTGAGATTTCAGCTGATGTACGAAGGGCTATATAAATAAATTTGATTTGATTTTGATTTAATTTGATTGTGTTGTGTTGTCGAATGTTCTTTTTGAGCCTTGGCAGCCTCTGTAGGGGCCTATCTGGACACTGGCTCTGTCAGCCATAAATGTGGGCCATAACCAATGTTACTGAGGTGGTGTGATAACTCATCTGTAACCCCATCAACATCTTGTTCCCCCTTGACACTTCCTGGTCAGTGATGTCAGATCTGATTACTCGCTGTGTCAAAAGGCGATAAGAAAGTCACTCTGCTAAAAATCAATTCAGCTCAAAATTAATCTCTTCATTTTACACAATCACTTTACTACAGATGTTCACACCCATGAAGATAATACAGTTCTAGATTATATCAATACAGTGGCAAATTCAGGGAGTAGCCATTCGTAGGGCTGGAGCCAAGAAGCATAAAAGACCTGTAAATCCACATGCCACTGACTGTAACAATGAGTGTGGGTACTTCAGTTAAAGCATCTAGAGCTGGATTGTACCAGCATTACAAACACAACCACCAACCCAAGACCCTCAAGAGAAGAACAAAATAACACATTTAGCTACTCATATTGTGTTAACCATCTGCATCAAAGTGAGGCAACACTTTTCTGGACTGTGCTTTATTGAAGAGCTTCAACCTAATTGCTGATCCATTGCTATTAACCCTGAGAGTGGAAAACCAGCCCCTTCATATAGAATATTGACATCAGTGATGCACTGTACTGGATGATTTGTGCTGTGCACGCGTTCTCATTTTGATTGTTGATTACAGCTGTAGACAATGACAAAAGACTTCATCCCTCACCCAAGTATAATGAGTTTCTACATGCAGACCTACTCCTGGCCTAGCTCTCTCAAATGGGCTGTCTTTGAGAAAAACAAAGATTGAATGGCAATCATAGGCTATTATGTGACTGTACTGTGAGATTGGAAAGAGCATGGGGGGAGGAGTTGGAGGTGATGGCTGTAGTTGCAACCTTCCAGTGCCCAAGGCTCACAACTCTCTAGCCTCAACTCAAGCTCCCTCCATAAGCTCCAAATGGTTCAAAGCTCTGCAGCCCAACTCCTCACCCACACTAAGTCCTGGCAGCACATCACCCCTGTCCTCCGTGAACTCCACTGGTTCCCTGTCTCCCAATGCATTGATTAAAATATCCTCCATCTGACCTACAAAGCCCTTCACCATCTTGCCCCCCCCTTACCTCTCAGACCTTATTCTCCGCCACCAACCCACACGCACACTCCGTTCCACCACAGCAGGCCACCTTGTCACTCCCAGGTTGAAGCTGCAGAGCTTCAGCGATAGGGCTTTCTTCAGGGTTGCTCCTAGGCTTTTGAACTCCCTCCTGCCAACCATCCCATGTTTTTATTATGCTAATTAGATTTCCACAGTGGTGTGGACATCGACCTTAGGGAGTTAAAGATGATTTTTAAGCCTTGAGACAATTGAGACATGGGTTATGTACGTGTGTCATTCAGAGGGTGAATGGGCTAGACAACATTTTTAAGTGCATTTGAACGGTATGGTAGTAGGTGCCAGGTGCACAGGTTTGTGTCACGAACTGCAATGCTGCTGGGATTTTCCAATATGTATCAAGAATGGTCCACCAACCAAAGGACTTCCAGACACCTTTACGTAACTCTGGGAAGCATTCTAGTCAACATGAGCCAGCATTCCTACGGAACGCTTTTGACACCTTGTAGAGTCCACGCCCCGACGAATTGAGGCTGTTCTAAGGAGAAAAAGGCAAGGAGTTTGCAACTCAATATTAGGAAGGTGTTCCTAATGTTTGGTAGACGCAGCTGTCTGGTATCTAATCACATGACACGGTAACAACGAGAGATAAACTGTTCTGCTAGTTTATTCTTGTGGGCTTTTGGTTACAATAAAGCTTTTTTTTAACTCCCATTAGAAGTGTTTTAAGAAATCAAGCTGTAATCTGCAGGAGCATGTTAAGTTCTGCCTGTTCGTTGCAATCGACCCATAGCGTTTTATCACATGGTGGCTAAGACTGATGTGTATCCGTTAGGTCCAGACAGGATTCCTGGGGTGAGATATGCATGTGTACTAACGAGCTGCGCTACCTCTCGTTGTCACAGCGATTACCATCTCCACAGGGCATTGATCTCAACAGGAGAAGGAGGAAATAAAACAACAACAAAAACAACATGGCAGCCTACTTGGGCGATCCAGCAATCGACAGCCAACCCTTTCAAAGGCAATTCAGCTCTTTCACTGAGTTTAAGGAGCCTATTGACGATACCTTAAGTTACATATATTTTGTTTTGTCAAGTGGAAGTCAAGCCCAGCGTGGAAATGGGGAACTTTTCATAGCTGTTTTTGCTCTGGGTGGTTTGGCCCCTGTCTTGGTGTGTGATGCCGGAGCTGGGCTGTGTCCTGTGTCCTGTGTCCTGACAGTTAATGATAACCGCCCAGTGGCTCCTGGTCCCGAAGGACCGTTTCTACGGCCAGATGTATTTTGACGGCGCTATTGAACATTTGTCTGGTAAATGTGATTTGTTGGACTTGATGGCTGGACCAGAGTGTGGATTTTATTCCATAGAGACAGACAATTATTGTAAAGACACTACAAGATGTGATCGATACCTACCACAAGTGACAAACAGTACCATCTTTATTTTATTTATTTATTTATTATACCTTTAATTAACCAGGTAGGCAAGTTGAGAACAAGTTCTCATTTACAATTGCGACCTCGCCAAGATAAAGCAAAGCAGTTCAACACATACAACAACACAGAGTTACACATGGAGTAAAACCGACATACAGTGAATAATACAATAGAAAAATAAGTCTATATACAATGTGAGCAAATGAGGTGAGTTAACCTCTCTAGGACCGGCAGGACGAATTCGTCCCACCTACGTAACAGCCAGTTGAATCCTGTTGCGCGATTTTCAAATACCTTTGAAATGCTATTACTTCAATTTCTCAAACATATGACTATTTTACAGCTATTTAAAGACAAGACTCTCATTAATCTAACCACACTGTCCGATTTCAAAAAGGCTTTACAACGAAAGCAAAACATTAGATTATGTCAGCAGAGTACCCAGCCAGAAATAATCAGACACCCATTTTTCAAGCTAGCATATAATGTCACAAAAACCCAGAAGACAGCTAAATGCAGCACTAACCTTTGATGATCTTCATCAGATGACACACCTAGGACATTATGTTATACAATACATGCATGTTTTGTTCAATCAAGTTCATATTTATATCAAAAACCAGCTTTTTACATTAGCATGTGACGTTCAGAACTAGCATACCCCCCGCAAACTTCCGATGAATTTACTAACAATTTACTAAATTACTCACGATAAACGTTCACAAAAAGCATAACAATTATTTTAAGAATTATAGATACAGAACTCCTCTATGCACTCGATATGTCCGATTTTAAAATAGCTTTTTGGTGAAAGCACATTTTGCAATATTCTAAGTACATAGCCCGGCATCACAGGGCTAGCTATTTAGACACCCACCAAGTTTAGCACTCAGCAAAATCAGATTTACTATTAGAAAAGTTTGATTACCTTTCCTGTTCTTCGTCAGAATGCACTCGCAGGACTTCTACTTCAATAACAAATGTAGGTTTGGTCCAAAATAATCCATAGTTATGTTCCAACAGCGACGTTTTGTTCGTGCGTTCCAGACACTATCCCAATGGTAAATAACGGTCGCGCGCACCGCGCATTTCGTGACAAAGGATTTCTAAATATTTCATTACCGTACTTCGAAGCATGTCAACCGCTGTTTAAAATCAATTTTTATACCATTTTTCTCGTAAAAAAGCGATAATATTCCAACCGGGAATCTGCAATTAGGTAAACAGCCGAAAGAAAATATATAACTGTTCCGACTCGGGCACGAGCCTAAGCCCTTTGTCCTCTGATGGGCCACTTGGCAAAGGCGATAATGTGTTTCAGCCAGAGGCTGCCTCGTCATCGTTCAGGTTTTTCCCGGGCTCTGAGAGCCTATTGGAGCCGTAGGAAGTGTCACGTTACAGCTAAGATCCTGACTCTTCAATAAACAGAAGCAAGAACAACAACACCTTGTCAGACAGGCCACTTCCTGCATGAAACCTTCTCAGGTTTTTGCCTGCCAAATGAGTTCTGTTATACTCACAGACACCATTCAAACAGTTTTAGAAACTTTAGGGTGTTTTCTATCCAAAGCCAATAATTATATGCGTATTCTAGTTATTGGGCAGGAGTAGTAACCAGATTAAATCGGGTACGTTTTTTATCCGGCCGTGTCAATACTGCCCCCTAGCCCTAACAAGATAAGGGAAGTAAAGGCAAAAAAGGCCATGGTGCCAAAGTAAATGCAATATAGCAAGTAAAACACTGGAATGGTAGATTTGTAGTGGAAGAAAGTGCAACGTAGAAATAGAAATAATGGGGTGCAAAGGAGCAAAATAAATAAATACAGTTGGGGAAGAGGTAGTTGTTTGGGCTAAATTATAGATGGGCTATGTACAGGTGCAGTGATCTGTGAGCTGCTCTGACAGCTGGTGCTTAAAGCTAGTGAGGGAGATAAGTGTTTCCAGTTTCAGAGATTTTTGTAGTTAAGGGGGGACTTTACCTAGCAGGGGGGACTTTACCTAGCAGGGTCTTGTAGATGACCTGGAGCCAGTGGGTTTGGCGATGAGTATGAAGCGAGGGCCAGCCAACGAGAGCGTACAGGTCACAGTGGTGGGTAGTATATGGGGCTTGGTGACAAAACGGATGGCACTGTGATAGACTGCATCCAGTTTATTGAGTAGGGTATTGGAGGCTGTTTTGTAAATGACATCGCCGAAGTCGAGGATCGGTAGGATGGTCAGTTTTACGAGAGTATGTTTGGCAGCATGAGTGAAGGATGCTTTTGTCACGTCCTGACCAGAAAAAAGGGGTTATTTGTTATTGTAGTTTGGTCAGGGTGAGGCAGGGGGTGTTTGTTTTGTGTGTTTCGGGGTTTTGATGTGTGTTCTATATTTTCTATTTCTATGTTCATTCTATATTGCCTATCTATGTTTTGTATTTCTGTGTTTTGGCCTGGTATGGCTCTCAATCAGGGACAGCTGTACATCGTTGTCGCTGATTGGGAGCCATACTTAGGTAGCCCTTTTTCCACCTGTCTGTGTGGGAAGTTGATTTTGCATTGCTGTTTGTAGCCTGCGAAACTGTTCGTTCATTGTGTTGCTTCTTGTTAATTGTTTTGCTGGTTCACCATTTATATTAAAATATCATGAACCCAACCCACGCTGCGTCTTGGTCTCACTCTAACGACGGATGTTACAGAACTTCCCACCACCAATGGACCAAGCAGCGTGGAAGGGAGCAGCACCAGGAGTGGATCAAGCAGCGTGCTCCGGAGGTGATGGCATCCTGGTCGCTGGAGGAATTGGAGGGAAGAATAGACTGGACTTGGGAACAGCTATTGGACCATTGCAACAGCCTGCCGGGGAAGCAGGTGGAGGTGAAGAGGCAGCCCCACCAAACATTTTTGGGGGGGCACACGGGGAGATTGGCGGAGTCAGGCGTTAGACCTGAGCCAACTCCCCGTGCTTACCGGAAGCGGCGTGGTACTGGTCAGGCCCGTGTTATGCAGTAGAGCGCACGGTGTCTCCAGTGCGCGCTCATAGCCCGGTGCACTACATCCCAGCTCCAGACCTCCAGTACATCCTCAAGACCTGGTCTATCCTGTGCCTGCTCCCAGAGCCAGGCCTCCTGCATGTCTCCCCAGTCTGGTGAGTCCTGTGCCTGCTCCTAGAGCCAGACCTCCTGCAAGTCTCCCCAGCCTGGTGAGTCCTGTGCCTGCTCCCAGAGCCAGGCCTCCTGCATGGCTCCTCAGCCTGGTGAATCCTGTGCCTGCGCCCAGAGCCAGGTCTACTGCTAGTCCCGCCAGTCTGGAGCCGCCAGAGCCGCCCGCCAGTCCGGAGCAGCCAGAGTCGCCCGCCTGTCCGGAGCCACCAGAGCCGCCCGCCTGTCAGGCACAGCCCGAGTCGCCCACCTGTCCGGCGCAGCCCGAGTCGCCCGCCTGTCCGGCGCAGCCCGAGTCGCCCGCCTGTCCGGCGCAGCCCGAGTCGCCCGCCTGTCCGGCGCAGCCCGAGTCGCCCGCCTGTCCGGCGCAGCCCGAGTCGCCCGCCTGTCCGGCGCAGCCCGAGTCACCCGCCTGTCCGGCGCAGCCCGAGTCGCCCGCTGGTCCGGCGCTGCCAGAGGCCCCCGTCTAGAGGCGCCACCAAAGTGGGGTGAGCCAGTGGTGGAGCGGGGTCTGCGTCCCGCTCCTGAGCCACCGCCGTAAGGGGGAGGATTGGGAAGGGGGGGTGTAGCACAAGAACCGTCATTGACGGTGGCCACCCTCCCTTCCCTCCCTTTAGGTTGGGGTAATTGTTTTGTGAGTTTTTGTTTCAGGTGCATTCGGGGTCTGCACCTTTGGGGGGGGGGGGGGGGTGTAATGTCACGTCCTGACCAGTAAAAGGGGTTATTTGTTATTGCAGTTTGGTCAGGGTGTGGCAGGGGGTGTTTGTTTTGTGTGTTTTGGGGTTTTGATGTGTGTTCTATATTTTGTATTTCTATGTTCATTCTATGTTCCCTATCTATGTTTTGTATTTCTGTGTTTTTGCCTGGTATGGCTCTCAATCAGGGACAGCTGTACATCGTTGTCGCTGATTGGGAGCCGTACTTAGGTCGCCCTTTTTCCAGCTGTCTGTGTGGGAACTTGATTTTGCATTTCTGTTTGTAGCCTGCGAAACTGTTCGTTCATTGTGTTGCTTCTTGTTCAATGTTTTGCTGGTTCACCGTTTATATTAATGTGATGATAACAAAGCCAGTTCCAATATCCATTGAGAGCAGCCTTATCATGTCCAAACCTTACCTCATTGGTTTCATGCATGTTAACATTAGAAGCCTTCTCCCTAAGTTAGTTTTATTCACTGCTTTAGCACACTCTGCCAACCCGGATGTCCTAGCCGTGTCTGAATCCTGGCTTAGGAAGTCCACCAAAAACTCTGAAATCTTCATCCCTAATTACAACATTTTCAGACAAGATAGAACGGCCAAAGGGGGCGGTGTTGCAATCTACTGCAGAGATAGCATGCAGAGTTTTGTCCTACTTTCCAGGTCTGTACCCAAACAATTTGAACTTCTACTTTTAAAAGTCCACCTCTCTAAAAACAAGTCTCTCACCGTTGCTGCCTGCTATAGACCACCCTCTGCCCCCAGCTGTGCTCTGGACACCATATGTGAACTGAATGCCCCCATCTATATTCAGAGCTCGTGCTGCTAGGTGACCTAAACTGGGACATGCTTACGCATGGACACTCAAAGACATATTTTGGTAGGCCTAAACCAAACTACAGCTTTAAAATGAACAACGTAGTAATACATTAGGTCAGCTGTAGTTCAGTTACATGTTCAAACCTAGCCACGTTAAACAACATCAGTGTATATTTTGTATCAATTGAGTTAGAAATAGTTAACTTTAACAGTTTTCTTATATAATCTCTATTCCTCTCTATCTTTGAAACAAGAAACGTGGAACTCAGCTACTTGTCAAATGAGCCTTTAGCTGTACATGGACAGCAACATGGAAAGCTGAAATATAGAATCGGATTGTCGAATCAAATGAGCTTCACTTGTATAGCAGTTGAAACACAAGAGGCTGTTGTACACGTTTTGTCATTTGCAATCTGGCTGCAACTGCAATGAATAGCTCGTTCCACAGGACTGGCTCTGGAGAATAAAGCCTCATACAGCTCTGAAGCCTAGAACAACAGAGAAGAAGCTCTCATATTGTGTATCTGGGTATACATTTACATTTCTAATTTTTCTGGCGTTCAGCAGGCAGGACCACAGCCCAATGCAGATGTCTCAGGCAATGAACTAACTCTTCATTAATATGAATGCTGACAACCGTTACAGTTTTTACAGGCTTCCAGAGAGAGAGAAAAGGGGGGAGAGAGCAAGAGAGAGCGAGAGAGAGAAACTGTCCAAGAACACAAATTCCCCTCTCCTCTCTTCTTCTCTCTTGTCCTCTTTCTCTATCTGGACCGAGTGGGGTGGTTGCCTCATATTAGGAGCGATTCAATGAGGATCCTTGTCCCTTTCATTCCTTAATGTAATTGTTTAAGTATCAAAGCTCACATCAGCGTATGTCAGGGAAGAGGAAACCCCTTTTGTTGGAGAGGAGGAAACAGCCAAACGATTGTTCTTTTTTTTTGTCTGGTCACATATTACACAAGTTAACCTCTTTAATTAAGAGTACTTAGCTGTGTGGGCCCGGATGGGGCAGGAAGCGACAGTTGACTCCCTGCCAAGCTGGATCGGGTTTCTCGGCTGCCGATGCTCTGAGCCAGCGCTGAATTGGAGTCTGGCTTGTCAGCAGATGCTGTGCTCAGGGATCGGTGTCTGTCTGCTAAACTACATGAGCTCTTTTCCTCCAACATAAGAGGGAAGGGGAAAAAACAGAAGATGACTGAGGAAAAAAGAAAAGAAGATTAGGGGAAACTTGTTTTGTGAGACTTCTTCTCTGATGTCTGAAACTGAATCCTTTGCGTAGTCTGTCAGTATTTTCTGGCCCAGAGAACACATTAATGTGGTATTGTCTTCTATGGGGACATCATCACTAGCTGAGCAGTACATCAAGAATATTCAGAAGACTATGAGAGATGACCTTGACACAGCCTCCAAGAACAAGAATGTGATTTTAATATTTCAGTACTATCTGTTTCAATAAGCAGAAACATAATAAATTACTTGTCGAGGTTTAAAGAGAATACATTCAAATATAAAATCAATGTCACGGTTGCAGATTGCAACTTAGAACGGAATAACGTCAGTTACATTGTGGCCAAAAGCAAAAAGGAATTCACCATATTTGCAAAAAGCTAAAGACGCATGGAGGAGGAATGTTTTGTATTTTGTTCCACATAATGAATCACAGTTCTGAGGCTTCAGTTCCGACAATAACCAGATCCAGCCTACTGCCTTTACATGGTGACGTCAGCATTCAGCCATAAATGAATAAATACGTCATGTGGTTTAGCTATATCTTTATTAGTTTCACCAGAGCTCCGAAAGAGATGCCTCTAATTTCATTTGTTGATATTGTTTTACCACTCAGAGGGAGGAGGGATGATGACTTGCTTGTGAAACTTTCCACTACAGAAAAATGACAAAATGTCATTTTCATTTAAGAAAGAAGATGAAAACATTTCCAGATATTTCTGTGGTTTTAGTTTTTTCTGCTTTAGGGTAGATTTCATCAATGTAGTAACAAACGATTTGCTCATTGAAAAGTTTTCATTCATCTTTAGTAGAGCTGATTCCTCATTAACTGTTTGTTGAAGGCCCACTCTGTGGTATTTACAGCTGTTTTTGAACATTTAAATCATTGATATATACCCATTGATTCTTGAAGACTATTACTTAAAGTTCAAATGCTTCATGCTCTTAGCGATGAGACTGGTTCCTAACAGGGACGTGAAATACTGGAATGGCCCCATGTAGAGTTTCACTGTCGTAAACTACAATATAAAAAAGGGTCTTTTAAAGTTCAAATTTATTGGGTGTCCCATTGGGTTAACCATTTTTTGTCTACATGATTCCAAATTACCCCCTCTCCCCTCACCTCCCTCTTCAAACTGCAGTGCAATGACTGAAATTACACAATCATATCTGTTGCAATTTAGGCTTTATCTATAATGAAATCTGAATGGTATTTCTGGGGGTAGAAATTATGGGCTGAGGGTAACACCCGGAAATAGCACCTGCCGACGTCACAAAGCACTACTGAGTTTGCTCTACAACATATTTTACAGATCTGAGGGAGATTGGAGAAGAAATCAGCGACAGCATTTCTTTGATCTGGGATCAATCTCCACCATATCAACTGCAGTTCGGTTGAAGAGAAATGTTCCAAAATTTAGAGTGATGGTAAGTAACCCCTTTTCCCAAATTTACCACAAGGTTCAATAGCCAAATTCCTGTTGTCAGTTTTTTCCCCATATAGTCTGGGTCTGTCTGCATTGTAGACCGCTCGGCTGTATGCACACGCACACACACACAAACTAGGTTACAGCCCAGATACCCCCTTGTCACCTCTCCCATATTAACATCCAACCACATCCAACCCAACACAGATTTCCTCCCTCCTACTAATCATTCCATGTGTTTAGAAGTGAAAGATGTGACCTTCACAAAAATATCCCTGGATGACAATAAGACATGCAAGTGATCTGCCAACAGTCTAACAAAACGCCACCTACATCAGATAATCAATTGTTGTTCAGCATTGTAACCTACTGACTGCTATGTTTTGCATCTTGAGATGTTTAGGAGCAGCAGCCTCATTTAAACGGTAAAGCACTGTGAATCAGTGTGTCTGCTAAAGCACTCAGTATCAGCTGGATCCGTGGTCTGCCGTTCTGAGAATTCTATTCCCACCTGTGGCTCATTATTTGCCGCCAAGCGTTGTGCACAGCCTTTCATATTTAGATCTGTGGCTCATTATTTGCCGCCCAGTGCTGTGCGCAGCTCTCCATATTTAGATCCTTGTCCATTTCATCTTTAAAAAAGATTAGTCTAAAGGAGCAACAGACAACATTCTCTGACTCTGTCACAGGGTGGATGGCTAAGATGCAGCTGTCTCCACTGACTTCCTCTCCTGTCCTCTTCTGTCCTCTCGTCTCCTCTCCTCTCCTCGCCTCTCCTTTCCTCTCCACCATTATTCAGCCCCAAGCTGTGGAAGATTGGACTACAGACTAGTTCCACCTCTATACTGAGTAGGTGTTAGGGGACGTTGTCCATGACAGAGCTCCAGCTTTTGTTATGATTTAGTGTTTGTTTTACAGTTTAAAGCAAGGGATTGAAATAATATAGTAGCATTAAAAACATGCTATTTTCACATTTCGGTGCATTGGGATACAGTAAGGGGCAGCAGGAAGCCTAGTGGTTAGAGCACAGGGCCAGTAACTGAAATTTTGCTAGATCAAATCCCTGAGCTGACAAGGTAAACAAGAAAAAACCTGTCGTTCTGAACAAGGAAGTCAACCCGCTGTTCCCCGGCCGTCATTGTAAATAAGAATTTGTTCTTAACTGACATGACTAGTTAAACAAAAAAAATCAAAGGCAGAATAGCATAGGTTTAAGAGACCCACATTTTTTAGAACGTGTTGCATATTTATAATGAATCTTGACAATATTCTTAGAAAATGTATGATGATATAAGTGTAGCAATAACAGTTTTGAGCGTAAAAGCTGAAATATCTGGCTCATTCATTTCCTCAGCAGTGGAGTTTTGTTTATCTCAATTCATGAATGTTGTGCAGAAGGTTCAAAAGCCATCAGTATTTAAAGCTTTCCTCGATAGGAGCCGTGTCAAATGTAGTCTGAATATTCTTGTACAATAATCTGATATAGGGAAAGACCGGTACCTAGTCAGTTGTATGACTGAATGTCTTCAACTGAAATGTGTCTTCCACATTTAACCCAACCCCTCCGAATCAGAGTGGGGGCTGCTTTAATCAACACCCATGTCTTCAGCAACCTGGAACAGTGGGTTAACCGCCTTGCTCAGGGGAAGAACGACATATTTTTACCTTGTCAGCTCAGGGATTTGACATAGCAATCTTTCAGTTACTGGCCCAACGCTCTAACCACTAGGCTACCTGCCGCCCAGTATACAGTTACCCCTTGATGTTTTCTAAAAAAAATTACGTTACAGATGTATTCTAAAACTGATTAAAAAAAAGTTCTCAGCAATCTACACACAGTTACCCATAATGACAAAGCGAAAACAGGTTTTTAGACATTTTTTTTTTAAATACCTTATTTACATACGTTTTCAGACCCTTTGCTATGAGACTCGAAATTGAGCTCAGGTGCATCCTGTTTACATTGATCATCCTTGAGATGTTTCTACAACTTTATTGGAGTCCACCTGTGGTAAATTCAATTGATTGGACATGATTTGTAAAGGCACACACCTGTCTATATAAGGTCCCACAGTTTACAGTGCATGTCAGAGCAAAAACCAAGCCATGAGTTTGAAGGAATTGTCAGTAGAGCTACGAGGCAGGATTGTGTCGATGCACAGATCTGGGGTAGGGTACCAAAAAAACGTCTGCAGCATTGAAGGTCCCCAACAACACAGTGGCCTCCATAATTTTTAAATGGAAGAAGTTTGGAACCACCAAGACTCTTCCTAGAGCTGGCTGCCTGGCCAAACTGAGCAATCGGGGAGGAAGGGCATTGGTCAGGGAGGTCACGAAGAACCCGGTGGTCACTCTGACAGAGGTCTAGAGTTCCTCTCTGGAGATGGGACAACCATCTCTGCAGCACTCCACCAATCAGGCCTTTATGGTACAGTGGCCAGACGGAAGCAACTCCTCAGTAAAAGGCACATGACAGCCCATATAGAGTTTGCCAAATGGCACCTAAAGAGTCTCAGCCCAAGAGAAACAAGACTCTGGTCTGATGAAACCAGGATTGAACTCTTTGGCCTGAATGCTAAGCATCATGTCTGTAGGAAACCTGGCACCATCCCAACTGTGAAGCATGGTGGTGGCAGCATCATGCTGTGAGGATGTTTTCAGCGGCAGGGATGGGGAGATTACTCAGGATCGAGGCAAAGATGAAAGGAGCTAAGTACAGAGATATTCTTGATGAAAACCTGTTCCAGAGCGCTCAGGACCTCAGACTGGGGCAAAGGTTCAACCTTCCAAAAGGACAAAGATCCTAAGCACACAGCCAAGACAACACAGTCCTTGAGTGGCCCAGCCAGAGCCTGGACTTGAACCCGATTGAACATCTCTGAAGAGACCTGAAAATAGCTGTTCAGCAACGCTCCCCATCCAACCTGACAGAGCATGAGAAGATATCCAGGGAAGAATGGGTGAAACTCCCCAAATACAGGTGTGCCAAGCTTGTAGCATCATACCCAAAAAGAATCGAGGCTATAATTGCTGCTAAAGGTGCTTCAACAAAGTGCTGAGGAAAGAGTCAATACTTATGTTAATGTGATATTTCAGTTTTTTATTTTTAATAAATCAGCAAACATTTCTCAAAACCTGTTTGTGCTTTCTGATTATGGGGTATTGTGTGTAGATTGGTGAGGGGAAAAAAACTATTTAAGGCTGTAAGCTAACAAAATGTGAAAAGTCAATGTGTCTGAATACTTACCGAAGGCACTGTAATTAACATTTTCCCAGATGAGTTGATGTATAGTAAACCCAACTACAAAGGTAAAATATAGCCGTTAATCATTATTTCAGATTTTACCACACACTTACCGAATCGGAAAGGAATGTGATTGTTTTGTAAATGTACGGAGAATCACGGCAGAGGTTTTGGGTTTGTATGTGGCAGTAAGAGAGACAGCTAGAGCTCTCACATCTTGGCAGTGTGGCTGTCTGGGCTGCATTCCAGAGGGCCCAAAAATGCAAAGAAATTCCCAAAGTCGAATCCTTTATTAACAGTCCAGCTCCCTTTCTGCCATCTCCTGAGACGGATCTGGTTAAATAAATCCAGCCAGGCAAATATGATTATTGTAAAAGTGTTTAATGGCGATGCTGATCTATATTCTATTGAATATACAGTACGTATGTTAAGGAAAATGGAAGCGGAAAGACTTGCGTCCGTTTTGCATTCAACATATTCATCACTTGGGGGAAAATTGCTTCATGTGTCTTCATAGAAAATTGGTTCCCTTAAACAACTGGCTGACAAACTAGCAATTTGCCACCAAATGGTGTTTCTTGTCTCAAATGCTTCTCATTTTCCTCTCCTTCATCAGCACAATTAGATTACTTTACGTCATTGGAAGCACTGACTGAATTGAACAATTTGAATGTCTCATTATGGAGAGGCCAATGTTCTATAATAAATCATAGTAATAATATTTGATAATGATGTCATATCTCACGCAACACATACTATTTTGTTTTTAATATGTAGCCTAATGATTTGATTAGGTATTTCAATATTCTTGCCTAAGGGAAATTAAGGGCCTGATGTCGTTTCATAATTCCATAGTTCCAGTGCCCGGGTATAGGCAGGTGGCTAGAGGCAGGGTCCTGGAGTGTTACAGGAAGGTTCCCATGTGTTCCAGTGACCCAAGGCCCTCGTCCTGCTGCTGTGCCCCAACAACATACCCCTGTAGGGAATAACTCCGAGGTAACCTCTGGGATGTGCAGGCCAAGTAGGAGGGAAACTTAACATATTGCTTGATTTCCTAGGCTTAGGCTACCTATGTAACATGTAATGTACTGTATATGTTTTTATGTTTATACACCAAGCACCCAGCTTCCATCTTCTCCCAGGTCTCTCGTACAAACAGTTTTTATCTCAATGAAACCAACACAAATACAGTAGCTAAAGGTTATATATATAAAATAATAAACTGTACCGTCCAGGTGTTTTCTCAAGTTTGTGCCAATTACCTTCCAATGTGTGATCCTCAATAAGCTCCTTGGGGAGTTGTCAAACAGAGTGCAGTGTTCACAAAGACAGATGATTTACCTGAAGACAGATGATAGCCGTGTTGTCTCCACTGAGTTGTCCGTTTGAAAAGTCCTCTTGATTCAGTAGTGGCCGCCCCCGCTGCTTTGATACGGTTGCCTGGATACAGAGTCCACCTGGACTAGCATATGGTCACAGCATGCTGAGCTTCATGTGAGACGACCACACTGCCAAAACTCTCTCTCTCTCTCTCTCGCTCTCTCGCTCACTCGCTCTCTCTCTTTATTTTTATCTATATTTATCTCACATACTCTCTTCCTTTTTTTCCTGCTCCACACTCACTATATCTCCATCTCCCCTTTCTCTCACTGATGTCATTGTTAATAGAAATGTCATGAGGTGAAGTGCATAGTTGTAAGACTTAATAGGAAACATACCTTATCCCAGAGGCCTGCATACTCCTGGGTAACACAGCAATACTGAATTACAAAACTGACTTTATACAAAACTGACCTATGATTCTAGGTGATGTATTGACTTTTTACACTGTAATTAGTAAAGATATGGACAATGTAAAAGGCAGTTAATTCAATAGATTTGGTTTAGCTTTCTAGCAATGTTATTCCCTAGGCTACATATTGTACGTAGGTTATCTGCCATACAGCAGCATCGGGGCCACTCATGAGCAGAATCTTCACCACCCGTCTCTCTGTTATGGGAGTCAATGCATTTCAACGTCTCTTGAATGTCTTCATTCTGTCACTGATGAGGGCTGGCCTCCCTGAATTCAACACTAATCATTTTAACAGCCACTCTGAGAATAGACACGAAGCCCTGACGTTATTACAGCCACAGCCTGTGAAAACCACTCTGACAGGCAGACAAGCGGCCACAGAGAGGAATTATACACAGCGTAATGGATGGGTCACATAACTACTAACTGACAGGACAGAAAGTAAAAAAAAAGAAAAGCCACATTTTTATTTATCCCTTCTTTATCCCTGTAAGTTGACTGAGAACACATTCTCATTTACAGCAACAACCTGGGGAATAGTTACAGGAGAGAGGAAGGGGGATGAATGAGACAATTGGAGGCTATGGATGATAAGGTGGCCATGATGGCCAGATAGGGAATTTAGCCAGGAGACCGGGGTTGACACCCCTACTCTTACAATAAGTGCCAGTCACGACACACATTTAACGTCCCATTCAAAAGACAGCACCCTACACACGGTAATGTCCCCAATCACTGCCCTGGGGTATTGAGATATAAAAACAATTTAGACCAAAGGAAAGAGTGCCTCCTACTGGCCCTCCAACACCACTTCCAGCAGCATATTTTCGCCCATCCAGGGACAGAGCAGGGACTGACCAGGACCAACCCTGCTGAGCTTCAGCGGCAAGCCAGCAGTGGGATACAGTGTCATTCAATTGTCATCAAAATCATAAAATCACCAATTGAATAGATGATTTAATGCCAGTGGATAACAAGAAACAAGAAACAATTTATATGGTGACCATATAAAGTTAACATACACAGTAAAGTATTCTGGGGCGGCAGGTGGTTAGAGCATTGGACCAGTAACTGAAAGGTTGCTGGATTAAATCCCGAGCTGACAAGGTAAAAAATCTGTTGTTCTGCCCCTGAGCAAGGCAATTAACCCACTATTCCCTGGGTGTTGAAGATGTTGATTAAGGCAGCCCTTGCACCTCTCTGATTCAGAGGGATTGGGTTAAATGCAGAAGACACATTTCAGTTAAAGGCATTCAGTAACTGACTAGGTCTCCCCCTTAATTCAAGCAGGCTGTGAAACTCTACTAATGGGAAACTTAAAAAATATAAATGATGGTTATAATTAGTCAGACATTTCTTTTAATTATCCTATGTTTTGAACTAATTGCGTGTCAATATTTTCAAATATTCACAACGTTTGAACTATTTATATTGTTTTTACACTGCTGCTACTCGCTGTTTATTATCTATGCATAGTCTATTTCTTGAACTGCAATTGTTGAAGAGTCAGGCCAAAGGGAGTGGTGAGTGACGATGGCATCTGGGGTCACTATTCTTTATGGTGACCTCTCTGGTAACTGTAGTAACCCCGGGGGGAGGCAGATAGAAGGCAAATACAAACACCTGTAACCTTGACACAGTCACCTCTGTCAGAACTAACTACAGGCATCTGTCTGGTACACGGACACGGTCACAGACACGACCATTCAAACACACACATACAGTACAACATGTGTGTCATTTTGAGCATATATTACGTCATCTGACTCTCTGCCTGTCTTTTTGTACTTCCCAAACATTGGCTGAAGGAAGATGCAACACAGTAAACTCCTAAAATGAATAAACCATGACCAAGTCTGAATCATTTAACCGATTCACTATCAGATTTCATCTGGCCCAGGTTTGAATAATGGAGACTGGTCCCATAGTAAAGGTCACAGGATATTACCTTTCATTTTGAGCTTTAATGTGTTTTCCTCAATGTGATACACTTCTGTGTGTGGTTGTGTGCATGTGTGAGTGTGTGTGGGTGTGTGTGTGTGTCTTGACTCCATCCATATCATACAGTTCAAAACTTTTGGTAGTGAATTACCATTTGCCATAATGAGGACTGTTATCCATATGCAGAAAAATGTACATGCCAGTGCATATTCCCCTAGCCTAGTAGTACCATGTGTGGGTCACATGTAAATGCTTTGTGTCACTATTACTCAGCTCAGGCCATGTACAGGCAATCACATTATACCCCTCCACCATGCATCATTCACAATCCTGCAGCAACAGACTCTTTGCACTCAATTAAACAATCAATGGCTGAATGTAGAACTGCTGCAATTAGCTAATTATACAAGAACAGTGATTAGGATGTGAAACCAACAAGGCGACGTAACTTGGATCAGGCGTGGGAGTCATCTACGTCATAACTAATTCACTCACTGTATTTATCCTAACAGAATCGGCTCCCATGACACTTTATCTGTCACATAGAATAGGTGTCACATATGAACTAATTGCAGCCTGGAATAGATGTCATATATAATATACAGACAGTGATGATCTGTAATAGTATTGAGGCACACCTACGGGGGAGAAGAAAAGCAGGTGTCACACAGTGATGGCTGGTCAAATGGCAGTGGCCTGTGGTGTCGCTCTGTTAAAGGTTAGTGGTGGTGTGGTGTCTCTGTGTGAGTGGTTAGCAGTGGTGTGGTGTCTCTCTGCTAGCGTTTAGCGGTGGTGTTGTGTCTCTCTGTTAGCGGTTAACAGTGGTGTGGTGTCTCCCTTTTAGCAGTTAGCAGTGGTGTGGTGTCTCTCTGCTAGCGTTTAGCGGTGGTGTTGTGTCTCTCTGTTAGCGGTTAACAGTGGTGTGGTGTCTCCCTTTTAGCAGTTAGCAGTGGTGTGGTGTCTCTCTGTTAGCGGTTAACAGTGGTATGGTGTCTCCCTTTTAGCCGTTAGCAGTGGTGTGGTGACTCTGTTAGCATTTAGCGGTGGTGTTGTGTCTCTTTGTTAGCGGTTAACAGTGGTGTGGTGTCTCTCTGTTAGCGGTTCGCAGTGGTGTGGTGTCTCTGTTAGCGGTGGTGTGATGTCTCTCTGTTAGAGGTTAGCGATGGTGTCTCTCTCGCCACACAGCAGTTCCACCAGCAGGTGTGTGACAGGTAGTTTGGAGCAAATGTATTGGCCTGGTTATAGTTCACTCCTGGACATCTTGTAAAAGTGTCACTGAGCCAGATTGCCCTGATGGTTTGTGGGGGCTGAAAAGAAGGAGGGGAAGAAAGAGGAGTATATAGAGAAAGACATTGCCTCCGGTCAAACTCGTGCCAGATTGAGGTTGCCAGGAAAAGCCCTGTAGTTTAGAGGGACTGTCTAAAATATGCATTTATGGCCGATGGTGGATGTGGCGATTCTTTACAGACTGTGACTTTTCACAGGACTGGAGAATTAAAGAGGTGTTAACTCCACACTTCAGCGCCAGGCATGCCTCTAATTAAGATTACTTTATTGGTCAATTGCACGAAAGACACACAGACCCACAGGTTTTGGAGAGGTGCAGGGATAATGCCACACTGGGCAACCAGGGAGCGGTTGTTGTGGGAGATTAAGTGCCTTGCTCAAGGGTACAACAGCAGGCAATGGTGTCTAGGATTTGACACCAGCAACCCTTCTCACCAGATTTTAATCATCAGACCCGGGATTTGAGCTGGCAACCCTCCAGTTACTGGCTTGCCTCTCTAACAGCTAGGCTACCAGGTAAATATGGCTGAGGTGAGTTGAACAGAGAAACAAACAGACACAATAAACGGTTTGATTATCCCGTTTACCCTTTAGGTGGTGAGCAATTTTCTTTGGCATCGCCTCAAAAGTGAACAATAATGTTCAATAGTCTTCTAGAGCTGATTCAATTCTACTTTACACTATTTTCACAATTAGGATTCATATCCACTGTATGAATGAACTGAATAGTGTTATTTTCTCTATCCCCAACCAGTAGCATTGGCACAATCGATTTGAGTCAATGACAAGCAATACTGCTACTCAGTGTCTCCATCCCCCTCTGTTTTCCCCTCTCTCCTTACTTTTCTCCCCAGAGAGTCTTGCAGTCTGCCTGTTTTCCCCTCTCTCCTTACTTTTCTCCTCAGAGAGTCTTGCAGTCTGCCTGTTTTCACCCTCCATTGGGTTGTCTTGTCAGTTTTAGCCAGCCTCCGTCGCATGTACTGTCGTTACCTCTCGCCGTCAATATTAATCTGTTCTCTTCCCAGTTCACCCTACAGTACAGCATTCTGCTTAGTGGCAAATACAGGACACTCTGCCTCTCCAATAGTGGAGGCTGCTGAGGGGAGGACGGCTCATAATAATGGCTGGAAAGGAGTATAATGGCTGGAATGGAGTGAATGGAATGGTATCAAACACAAACCATGTGTTTAATACCATTCCCTCCACTCCATTCTAGCCATTATTATGAGAGGTCCTCCCCTCAGCAGCCTCCACTGCTCTCCAATTAGGCTCCACGAGAGACCCTTTAGAACATGCACGTGAAAAGCACAGTGGCTCAAAAACAGAGTAAAATAGCTGAAGCTAAGTAAGTGTGTGTGCATGTTTGTGTGCGTGTGTGTTAATGAGAACTTTAATTTGGTGATACCCAGGGGATGGGTATGTACTATATGATGTTATTTGAGTCCATTCCTTTAGCATTGGAATAAAGACAGAACTATAATCAAGACTCATCCATTGTAATCAAACCCAAATGTGGTTCCTTCTTCATCTGATACCGGTTACCACTACAACACAGGTATACAAACTCACACAAACACACACTCACACACACACAACACAACTTTTCATTATCTCTGAGTAGGTGATGAATGAGAGCACACAGCTCAGAAACGTTCTCAGAATGTTCAAAGTCATAACTTTCATTTTGATATATGAGACTACAGCTTGCATCCAAAATATGAGGTTAGTTCCCTACGACTCAATTGCAATACATTTATACATTCTCTGTGGAATTATGGGAATCAAAAGACCCAGAACATTTGGCACCTACTGTAAAAGCAAAGAAGGCGGCTGCCTCCTCTATATCTCACTACACTAAACAAACTTGAAGCTGTACAGTAGCTGCAGCAGGAGGTCTTCAACATTGAAAGAAGTGTTTATCATCCATGTGATTATAGAACCTTTACTGAGCCGAGCAGAGCAGTGAAGGAAGTTCACTGGACTTTCACACACCATTCTCTCTCTCTCTCTCTCTCTCTCTCTCTCTCTCTCTCGTTTGCTCACTATGGTCGCTCAGGTTCCGTTTTTTATTACTTTCTATGTATATGGACACATTGTTGTAGTTATTGGGTTTTTACACACTGGATTCTGTATCTCCATATTTCAGCTTAATTTTTAACAAAGAAAAATAATCTCAACAAATGTTTTCTGAAGTGCTTCCAGTCTTTCCTAAACCTATTCTGACATACATGAAAAACAGAGACAGCTTTATGAATTCTGGAACAACATTCAACCCATTCATTATATTCATGTGCTGTAGCTTTCAGGAATTTAATCAGCACTCTAGATGACATTCCACAATCAAAAAGCAGAAAGAAGTCTAGTCTGTATTTATCACAGTATGTTAAGCTTGTCTTGATGCCCTCTATTCACTATTTGTTTTGTTTTCCAAAGTTATGTAGGACAAATAGGAAGCACAAACACAAACCATCTGGCTTCTCTTTGCTCCTGTGCTGCTGTGAACCATGGTCATTTCCTGGGAAAGAGGAAGTCGCCCATGTACTGACCCCAGAGTATGGAGTTGGTGTGTTACACTCAAACTGTCAAATCTTGATATTTCATAATGAAGAGGCGAAACCTGTCTGCTTTTAGGATCTTTGCTGCTCAAAATGATGACACAGCAAACCTGCATTAATTTAGTCTGAGTTTACTCTCTTTATGACCCCATGCAGGCAAATATGGTCCGACTCCCAATGTTCACATTGCAATAGAATTCCAATTCTATGCTATACATAGCGTCATCAAAAAGAGAGCCAAAGAATCCAAATAGTTCAACAAGCCTGAAGCACTGCTACAACAAACAATGACATATATGAATGAATTTCATTTGTCTTTGGATGACTTTGTGGATACATGCTGTAGAATAAATAGATCATTCTGATGTGTATAAGAATATGTTTTCTGCATATACTGTTTTTAAAAATGTGAGTCTTATCAACTACATTCCAGTCCTGCACCAAACTTAATTAATTAAAATATCCTCTTTTTATATATATATATTTTTTCTTCCGTTTTTGGGTACCTCATCACATTTCCCTCTGCTGCTCATTGAAAATCTTAATGAAAAAGTTAATGTTATGCTTTTGAAGAAAAATAACACCAGCAATCAGATCTACGGCTCTAAGGTGCCACCATTTTGGTCACATATCCTCCTAATATTTTGCTGTGCGACCTGGAATTTTAATATGGGAGCACCAGTGCGCCTCGAAAAACAAAAGCAATTGTTGTAATGATATGGCTTCACTGTACCGTTGTTTTAGAGTGCCTAGAGACATAAACGAGTGCATATTTGATAGCCATAGCCCATGCTTGCACCATTGCTACAGCAAAAACTGCTTGTTTCCCAAACAGTTCAAAAGATCTGACATATATTACCGGCACTTTTTTTCTTCCTGTTGGAAATGTAAAACATTTACATTTTAGTCATTTAGTAGACACTCTTATCCATATAGTGCATTCATCTTAAGATAGCTAGATGGGACAATCATATATCAGAGTCAGTAGCTACGTTTCCATCCAATTAGCAACAGATTTTCAAGCAAATATTCTAAAATCTGCATAAACTTTTTTTAATTTTCCCACAAACTGACATGTTCAGGATGAAAGTCAGTGTCAAGACTTCCGCCGAAGTCGGCTCCTCTCCTTGTTCGGGCGGCGTTCGGCGGTCGACGTCACCGGCTTTCTAGCCATCTTCGCTCCATTTTTCATTTATCCATTTGTTTTGTCTTGTTCCCTGCACACCTGGTTTTCATTCCTCAATCACACTACATGTATTTATTCCTCTGTTCCCCCTCATGTCTTTGTGTGAGATTGTTTCATGTTACTGGTCTTGTTTGATGCGCTATTCTGATGTGCGTTTATTCCATGTTTTATTTCACGAGGTATGTTTATTTGTTTGTACATAATTATTATGACTGTTTGCGCGTTTTTGCACTTTGGCATATTGGCTGGAGGATTCGACGCAGTGGCGTCCGTCTGGTGATTTCTCCTGCCTAAATAAAGTGTGCCCCTGTTCACAACTCTGCTCTCCTGCACCTGACTCCGCTCCCAGTACGCACACCATTGACAATCAGTGCGTGATGTACCGAATAAAAATCTAATTTTCAATGTTTCCATCTCATTTTCAACTCTACCAACAGTTTTGTCACAAACTGTTGCGTTAAATACAAAATGTGCCTACTCTAGTCTTGGTGTCAATGAGGTAGAGAGGAGTAAGAGAGCTCTTAACCAACCATGCAATTTTGTTAGTTTTTTTGCGTTGTTCGTAACTTGTTTTGTACATAATGTTGCTGCTACCGTCTCTTATGACCAAAAATAGCTTCTGGACATCAGAACTGCGATTGCTCACCTCAAACTGGACGAAGAGTTCTTCTTCAATGAGTCGGACTGGAGGGATAGAATACAGACACCAGGCCCATATCCACGTTATACAATGGAGAAGGAAATGCAGATTTTGTGTAAAGAGATCAGGGTGCCTTGTGAGGATCAGGCAATGAGTGGCTAATCTGCCCATGCCTTCCATTCTGTTAGCTAATGTTCAATCAATGAAAAATAAATGGGATGAACTGAAAGCACATTTATCCTACCAAAGGAATATTCAAAACTGTAAAATCTTATGTTTCACCGAGTCGTGGCTGAACGACGACATTAAGAACACACAGCTGGCAGGTTATACACTCTTTCGGCAGGACAGAACGGCAGCCTCTGGTAAGACACGGGGCGGGGGCATATGCATTTATGTAAACAACAGCTGGTGCATAATATCTAAGGAAGTCTCAAGGTTTTGCTCGCCTGAGGTAGAGTATCTAATGATAAGCTGTAGACCTCACTATCTACCTAGAGAGTTTTCATCTGTATTTTTCGTAGCTGTCTACATACCACCACAGACTGATGCTGACAATAAAACAACACTCAATGAGCTGTATACCACCACAAGCAAACAGGAAAACGTTCATCTAGAGGTGGCGCTCTCCTAGTGGCTGGGGACTTTAAATCCGTTTTTACCTAATTCAGCATGTTAGTTGTGCAACCAGAGGTAAAAAAATTCTAGACCACCTTTACTCCACACACAGAGAAGTGAACAATGTTCTCCCTCGCCCTCCATTTGGCAAATCTGACCATAATTCTATCCTCCTGATTCCTGCGCACAAGCAAAAATCAAAGCAGGAAGCACAAGTGACTCGGTCTATAAAAAATGTGATCAGATGAAGCAGATGCTTATCCACATGACTGTTGTCCACAATCCGGATGCTGGAGTGAGTAGTCGTGCTGTAATTCGCTCCGCGGGTAATATTACATTTCATTACATTACAACGGAACGATTTGATTAGTGTAATGTTAGCTATTTAGCTACATAGTTGTCTTTGCTGTCTTTGTATCAAGGATAAAGGTGTAGCTAAAGGTGTAGCTTTGAGAAATTAACTTTGAGAAACGAACAAGGTTAGCTAGCCAGCTGTATTCGTTCGCAGCGTCGCAGTCAACACCACAGCCACTGTTAGCTAGCCAACTTTACCAACTAGCAGTACTGTAGAAACTAAATAGAAACTAAATACATTACAAAGGAACGATTTGATTAGTGTAATGTTAGCTAGCTATATAGTTGTCTTTGTATCAAAGATAAAGGTAAACACAGCCACTGCTCGCTAGCCAACTCTACCAGCTTGCAGTACTGACTTTGTGTTAGCTAGCCAACGTTTAATTACTTCTGCGTTATGAAAGGAACTAGACACGGACACGAATGATCCATTGGTAGTTTGTTGTAAGCAAGTTTTGGTGCTAACCGTGTGTTATTGGATGCTATCATGCTAGTTAGCTACGGCGTCATAGGATACAGTGCACTGGGTGGGTTTCACGGAAGAATACTGTACCAAGTTATCTAGCTGAATTAACTAAGTTTGAGCCTATTCCTGGAAACATTGAACCACTGTAGTTTACATCAATTACAATTTCTAAAGTGGAAGTTGGAAAAGTTATATTTGAGTGTTTCAGTGAATGGTTAGTGAGGGAGGCCCTGCTCTCTCGCTTCCCCAGTTGTTTAGTTAATTTTCATTCCAATCTCCTTTGCATTAGCGTAGCCTCTCCTGTAGCCTGTCAACTATGTGTCTGTCTATCCCTGTTCTCTCCTCTCTGCACAGGCCACACAAACGCTTCACACCGCATGGCCGCTGCCACTCTAACCTGGTGGTCCCAGCGCGCACGACCCACATGGAGTTCCAGGTCTCCAGCAGCCCCTGGAACTGCCGGTCTGCGGCCAACAAGGCAGAGTTTATCTCAGCCAATGCTACCCTCCAGTCCCTCGACTTCTCTCTCGCTGATGGAAACATGGATTACCACAGAAAACACTGCTACTCCTACTGCTCTCTCCTCATCTGACCACTTGTTCTCGCATACCCCGAGAGCATCTGGTCAACGGGGTGGTGGCACTGGAATCCTCATCTCTCCCAAGTGGACATTCTCTCTTTCTCCCCTGACCCATCTGTCTATCTCCTCCTTTGAATTCCATGCTGTCACAGTCACTAGCCCATTCAAGCTTAACATCCTTATCATTTATCGCCCTCCAGGTTCCCTTGGATAATTCATAAATGAGCTTAACACCTTGATAAGTTCCTTTCCTGAGGATGGCTCACCCCTCACAATTCTGGGTGACTTTAACCTCCCTACGTCTACCTTTGACTCATTTCTCTCTGCCTCCTTCTTTCCACTCCTCTCTTCTTTTGACCTCACCCTCTCACCGTCCCCCCCTACTCACAAGGCAGGCAATACGCTTGACCTCATCTTTACTAGATGCTGTTCTTCTACTAATCTCACTGCAACTCCCCTCCAAGTCTCCGACCACTACCTTGTATCCTTTTCCCTCTCGCTCTCCTCCAACACTACTCACTCTGCCCCTACTCAGATGGTTGCGCCGTCGCAACCTTCGCTCTCTCTCTCCTGCTACTCTCTCCTCTTCCATCCTATCATCTCTTCCTTCTGCTCAATTCTTCTCCAACCAATCTCCTGATTCTGCCTCCTCAACCCTCCTCTCCTCCCTTTCTGCATCCTTTGACTCTCTATGTCCCCTATCCTCCCGGCCGGCTCAGTCCTCCCCCCCTGCTCCGTGGCTTGACGACTCATTGCGAGCTCACAGAACAGGGCTCCGGGCAGCCGAGCGGAAATGGAGGAAAACTAGCCTCCCTGCGGACCTGGCATCTTTTCACTCCCTCCTCTCTACGTTTTCTTCCTCTATTTCTGCTGCTAAAGCCACTTTCTACCACTCTAACTTCCAAGCATCTGCCTCTAACCCTTGGAAGATCTTTGCCACCTTCTCCTCCCTCCTGAATCCTCCTCCCCCTCCCCCCTTCCTCCCCTCTCTGCGGATGACTTCGTCAACCATTTTGAAAAGAAGGTTGACGACATCCGATCCTCGTTTGTTAAGTCAAACGACACCGCTGGTCCTGCTCACATTGCCCTACCCTATGCTTTGACCTCTTTCTCCCCTCTCTCTCCAGATGAAATCTTGTGACTTGTGACGGCCGGCCGCACAACAACCTGCCCGCTTGACCATATCCCCTTCTCTCTTCTCCAGACCATTTCCGGAGGCCTTCTCCCCTACCTCACCTCGCTCATCAACTCATCATTGACCGCTGGCTACATCCCTTCCGTCTTCAAGAGAGCAAGATTTGCACCCCTTCTCAAAAACCTACACTCGATCCCTCCCATGTCAACAAATACAGACCAGTATCCCTTCTTTCTTTTCTCTCCAAAACTCTTGAGCGTGCCGTCCTTGGCCAGCTCTCTTGCTATCTCTCTCAGAATGACGTCCTTGATCCAAAATCAGTCAGGTTTCAAAACTGGTCATTCAACTGAGACTGCTCTTCTCTGTGTCACGGAGGCTCTCCGCACTGCTAAAGCTAACTTTCTCTCCTCTGCTCTCATCCTTCTAGACCTATCTGCTGCCTTGGATTGCATCCTACCTGACAGGTCGCTCCTACCAGGTGGCGTGGCGAGAATCCGTCTCCGCACCACGTGCTCTCACCACTGGTGTCCCCCAGGGCTCAATTCTAGGCCCTCTCCTATTCTCGCTATACACCAAGTCACTTGGCTCTGTCATATCCTCACATGATCTCGCCATCATGGTTGACAACTCCATTGTGTCCCTCTCCCACAGTGCTAAGAGCCTTGGCGTGACCCTGGACCACACCCTGTCATTCTCCGCTAACATCAAGGCGGTGACCCGATCCTGTAGGTTCATGCTCTACAACATTCGCAGAGTACGACCCTGCCTTACACAGGAAGCGGCGCAGGTCCTAATCCAGGCACTTGTCATCTCCCGTCTGGATTACTACAACTCGCTGTTGGTGGGGCTCCCTGCCTGTGCCATTAAACCCCTACAACTCATCCAGAATGCCGCAGCCCGTCTGGTGTTCAACCTTCCCAAGTTCTCTCACGTCACCCCGCTCCTCCGCACACTCCACTGGCTTCCAGTTGAAGCTCGCATCTGCTACAAGACCATGGTGCTTGCCTACGGAGCTGTGAGGGGAACGGCACCTCCGTACCTTCAGGCTCTGATCAGGCCCTACACCGAAAGAAGAGCACTGCGTTCATCCACCTCTGGCCTGCTCGCCTCCCTACCTCTGCGGAAGCACAGTTCCCGCTCAGCCCAGTCAAAACTGTTCGCTACTCTGGCACCCCAATGGTGGAACAAGCTCCCTCACGATGCCAGGACAGCGGAGTCAATCACCACCTTCCGGAGACACCTGAAACCCCACCTCTTTAAGGAATACCTGGGATAGGATAAAGTAATCCTTCTAACCCCCCCCCCCCCAAAAAAAGATATAGATGTACTATTGTAAAGTGGTTGTTCCACTGGATATCATAAGGTGAATTCACCAATTTGTAAGTCGCTCTGGATAAGAGCGTCTGCTAAATTACGTAAATGTAAATGTAATGTTTTGCTAGCACAGACTGGAATATGTTCCGGGATTCTTCCGATGGCATTGAGGAGTACACCACATCCGTCACTGGTCTGCAGGGCCGTAGGGAGACTAGGCAGAGGAATTAACCGACAGGCTTTGTAAAAACAGGTCCACCACGACCAGGAGAGTGGTGCGCCCCTCAGAGTGTGGAAGGTCTGTGACAAAGTCCATGGAGAGATGGGACCATGGAGTTTGCAATAGGGGAGGTGTCTATGTGTCTTGCTCTGTGTGCAGGTGGAGCAGGAAGAGACGTAAACCCGGACATCCCGGGCCAAGGTGGGCCACCAGTACTTGGCAGAGAGTCAGTCGGTAACTGGGGCTATACCCGGGTGCCCCGAAAAACAGGTGCTGTGTGTGCCCAGGCGAGGTGATGTTCCCGCACATCAGAGGGCATGTAGATACGCCCCTCGGGACAGTGGGTAGGTGAGGGCTCCTGTCGCAGGGCTCGACGGATGTCCGCGTCCACATTCCATGCGACAGGAGCCACAATGCGCAACAGGGGAATAATGGGTGTCACTTCTCCCTCCGATCCTCTGTGTCATGCACCCGGGACAACGCATTGGCCTTAACGTTCCTTGATCCCGGCTGGTAGGAGAGGGTAAAGTCAAACCTGCAAAGAATATGGCCCACCTGGCCTGACGAGGGTTCATCCTCTTTGCTGCTCCAAGGTACTCCAAGTTCCTGTGGTCCATCCAGACAATGAATGTGTGTTTAGCACCCTCCAGCCAGTGCTTTCAGCGCCTTCTTGACGGCCAACAACTCACTATCCTCCACGTCGTATTACCGCTTCGCAGGAGACAGCTTCCGCGAGTAAAAGAAGCATGGATGGAGTTTAGGCTGCAATCCAGTGCGTTGGGATAGAACAGCTCCTACTCCAACCTCAGAGGCATCCACCTCCACGATGAAGGGCAGAGACGGTACAGCGTGAGCCAGAACTTGTGCATTAGCAAAACGTTCCTTGAGCGAGCGGAAGGCTTCGTTGGCCTCCCCCATCCAGCACAGCTGTCAATGACCTCCCTTCAGGAGGAAGGTGAGATGGGCCAACACTGTCCTGAAACCCCTATTGAAGCGCCTGAAATAGTTTGCAAAACCAAGGAAGTACTGCACCGCCTTGATGTTGGATAGAACAGGCAATGACCATACTGCACTGACCCTCTGCTCTTCCATCTCCACTCCCACGGTGGATAGCCCAGGAATGAGACCGCCTGCTGAAATTAAAGGCACTTCTCCACCTTGGCGTACAGGTGATGCCCTATCACCCTCTCCAAAATGAACCTGACATGAGAGACATGTTGCTAGCATGTAGTGGATCACACCAAGATGTTGTCTATATACACCACTTCACAGCGACCCACATGTCTCTAAACACCTCGTTAATGAATGATTGAAACACCAAGGGAGCATTTGTCAGGCTGTAGGGCATTACCCTGCATTCGTAGTGCCCGGTGCTAGTGTTCAAGGCGGGCTTCCATTCATTCCTCTCTCTGATGTGCACCAGGTTGTAGGCACTGCGTAAATACTATTTAGTAAAGTACTTAGCACCATGCATCTGTTCAATCACAGTGGGAATGAGAGGCAGGGGATAGCTGAATTTAACAGTAGCCTCATTCAGTGTCCGGTAATCGATACAGGGGCAGAGACCTCCCTCCTTCTTCTTCACGAAAAATAAGC
Source organism: Salmo trutta (assembly GCF_901001165.1). Classification (NCBI taxonomy): domain Eukaryota; kingdom Metazoa; phylum Chordata; class Actinopteri; order Salmoniformes; family Salmonidae; genus Salmo; species Salmo trutta. The sequence continues at coordinate 33,448,615 of NC_042965.1, forward strand.
TGGAGGCGGCCGGAAAGGTGGATAGAGGCCTCCATGGACGTAGGCCTCCATGGCTTCGGTCTATGCATGCAAGAGAGGGTAGATGTACCCCCGCGGGAGGGTAGAACCAGACAGTAGGTCGATATCGCCCATGGGACTGCACTGAGGGGGCAGGCACGTGGCACGAGTCTTCAAAAGGCCACCTGTAGGTCCCAATACTCCACCGAGATAGGGACGTGGGCAGCCTGGTCCAGACTTTCCACGGAGGTGGCACAGATTGACAAAGAGAGACACCTCCCCTGACACTCCTGCGACCAACCCAACAACCTCCTCTCTGTTCTCGATATACTGGGTTTATGTAACTGTAGCCAGGGGAAACCTAAAACTACAGGGTGTGCAGGAGAGTCTAAGATGAGGATGTGTTCATGGTGGTTGGGAGTAACTGTGAGGGAAATGGGAATCGTGGTCAGGCGCACCAGTCCTGTTGCTAGGGGACTGTTCTATAGGGCAAGGACTGGGATGGGGGTTGTAAAAGGGACTAGAGGAATGCATAATGATAAGGCCACTGACCGGTCTAAGAAATTGCCTGCAGCACCTGAATGCACTAGTGCAGGACTGAGTGGGGGGCCTGGATTTTCAGGGAAGGTGGCAGGGAGGAGGACGGGCTGAGTGGACAGAGAGGAGCAAGGCACATCCACGCCTACCTGGGAAGGTGCAGAAGCGCTCCTCGGCCTGTCGCTTCCTCGTCTGGAACAGGTGTTCCAGGGATGGTCCGACTCCCCGCGGTAGGAGCAGAGACCTTGTTGAAGGAAGCAGTGACATTCCTCAAGGGGAAGGTGCGTCGTGCCCACCTCCATGGGCTCAGTCTCGCTGGAGATTCCTGGGAGAGACCCGAACCCCGGGGATGGGCAACGACAGGCACGCAGGAGATTATGACGATGAACTGGTCCAGCGTGAGGTCCTCATCACGACAGGTCAGCTCAGTCTGGACGAACACCTGTAGCCTGCTGCGGAAAACCGTCAACAGGGCCTGGTCATTCCAGCCAGTGGACACAGCCACCATCCGGAAATCCATAGCATACTCTGACATTGCCCTTGACCCTAGGCGTAGATACAGGAGACGTTCACCTCCCTCTTGGCTCTCCTTAGGGTGGTTGAAGACGGCACGGAAGAATTGGGTGAAGGGTTCATAGGAATGCACTTCTGGTCCGTCCCTCTCCAAGATGGCGTGTGCCCACTCCAGAGGCCTGCCTGTCAGCACCGAGATCACCAAGGCCACCCTTACCCCTAATGTGTCTAATATCCAGGTTGACCCTGAACATGCCTGCCTTGACTTGTCGTTGCCTGCCCCTGGTGTTACAATAAACATTTTTACTTCACACGGTCTGCACTTGCTTCTTACCTTGATGCGTGATAGTACGAACTGGCCATGACTGACCCAGCAGACCAGGGCCAGCTGCGCGACGCCATCTCCTCCCAAGGAGCCACCAACGGGAGGCACGAGGAACTGCTTCGTGGCCTTATTAAAGGGGTCCAAACATTGGCTGAACGCCATGACCGGGCCAATGCCAGGTCATAGCCTGTGGCAAAAATGAGAGGACATCGACAACTGGTATAGGCCAATTCAAAACGTTCTTTATTATAAAACAAAACTATTAACTATAAACAAAGAAAAAGGAATGAGGTGTGGAAATGTCATAATGTAAGGTGTATGTAAGGTGCATGGATGAGTGAATATGTATGTGTAAACATGACTGAGTGGAGACTAAATACATCTACAAAGGAACAAACAAAACCGGATCATACCTGGAGGAGCAGGGAGAAAGAGAGAGCAAGCCCAGCGAGCCAGAAACTCAGCGAGGAGCCAGACCAGACAGACCAGACAGACCAGGCAGAGGTTAGTGGAGCAGTTGGTTAAATACCCTGAGCCCAGGTGGCTCCAATCACACCAGCTGCAATCACTAACGACCCTCCTCTGCCTGCAGGGGAAACCACCCCTGCACTGCAGAGGAGGAGCCGTGACACCCCCCTCCTGAAAATGAGGGTCCCACCCTCAATCCAAATTATGACCCAACATAATAAACACATAATCCAAATTCTTCAAAACAAACAAAAAAAAACAGATACCAGTCCCGGCTCCTAGTAGTAGCCCCGTGTCCCCTAGCTGACTGTCCGTCCTCAACTCAGCAGCCCTGGTACCTGGGGAGCAAATTAAGAGAAAAGAAGGCGCAGACAGCCCGCAGGGTTCAGAGAGAAAATACAAACTAGGTTAAAGGAGCACGAGACAGAGCATCAGCAATAATATTATCCTTACCCCTAATGTGTCTAATATCCAGGTTGAATGGTTGCAAGAACAAAGCCCAACGCATCAGGCGCTGGTTGGGATTTTGCAAGGACTTCAGAAAAGTAAGTGGGTTGTGGTCCGTGAACACAATAAAAGGGGTTAAACCAGAACCTACATAGACCTTGAAGTGCTGTAAAGCCCAAATGAGACCTAAATACTCCTTTTCAATTACAGAATAATTTTTCTGATACTTCTTAAATTTCCGGGAAAAGAAACTGACTGGACACTCAATATGGTCATCATTTTCCTGGAGAAGCACAGCCCCAGCACCGATTTGACTGGCGTCTACCTGCAATTTGAAAGGTTTCTCAAAATTTGGTGCTACCAACACGGGTGACAAACACAAAAGAGCCTTAACTGCATTAAATGCCTCTTGACACTGGGTGGACCAGAGAAATTCAGCCTTGGCCTTCAGCAAATTGGTCAGGGGGGACACTACTACCGAAAAGTTTTTACAAAAAGCACGGTAGTACCCCGCCATTCCCAGAAAGCGCATCAGTTCTTTCTTTGTGGAGGGCTGTGGGAACTGCTTCACAGCCTGAACCTTGGCTTCCACGGGACAGACAACACCCTGACCAACAACCTTGCCTAGGTATGTGACTGTAGCTTTGGCAAACTCACACTTGGCCAAATTGATAGTCAACCTGGCCCACACCAGTCTTTCGAACAGGGCTTGCACCCTCCAGACATACTCCTCCCAGGAGTCCAATTGCAGTCTTTTCTCCTCAGATACACAATAAAATCTCTGTTTAATAGGCTTAGCATCTCCGATGTCTATGTCATGCTCAATTAAGTGGGTTTTCGATAGAATGTCAGAAAACAAAACAGGGTAGCTTCTAATAAGAGCTACCAATTCATCACGTTTCTCAGAGTCTAAATGATCTACCAAAACCCCAAGGTTTTGCAAAGTCTGGGAGTTTTTCAACCGACCTTGTAAGACCTCATCCGAAACCCTAACTACCTCCTCTTCTCCCCCCTCCACAAAGTTAAAGCCACAAGATTCAGTGACTGGAGCAGCAGTCAAAGCTGACCTCACTGCTGGAGTGCCTTCCACTTTGCTTAGATCACGGGACTGATAACATTTTAACAGGTTCACATGGCATAATTTAGAGGACTTCCTATGACCAGGGGTTTCAATAAGATAGTTCAAATCGGACACTTTGCGCAACACAGTGAAAGGACCACGGTATTTTGCCTGAAAAGGTGAACTTACAAGAGGCAAAAGAGCAAGTACACAATCACCGGGATTAAACTCACGCAGCTCAGCCTGTCCGTCAAATTTCTGTTTCATTTTCTGTTGAGAACATTTTAGTTTCTCTTTCGCCAGTTCACCAGCCCTATACAACTTGAACCTAAAACCATTTACATAGTCAATAAGGTTCCGAGGTGGTTCCTCAGGCAAACAACCATCCTGCAGCACTGCTAAAGGCCCACGCACCTTATGACCAAACACTAAGTCATTTGGGCTAAACCCAGTGCTTTCCTGCACTACTTCACGAGCAGCTAGTAACAGCCAAGGTAACCCCTCCTCCCAATCTGCAGACAGTTCTGTACAGTATGCACGAAGGAAGGATTTTAAAGTTTGATGAAAACGTTCCAAAGCTCCCTGACTCTGAGCATGGTACACAGTAGACTTATTGTGTTTAACTTTAAGCTGTTTGAGAACCTGAGCAAATAAATGGGAGGTAAAGTTAGATCCCTGATCTGACTGGATGATTTTTGGAATCCCAAATGTTGAAATAAATTGAGTTAACGCTTTAACTACTGATTTTGAAGTTATGGTACGCAAGGGAAAAGCTGCTGGATATCTAGTTGCTTGACACATAACAGTTAATAAGTAGCTATGACCTGACTTGGACCGTGGTAAAGGCCCAACACAATCGATAATAAGATGCTCAAAAGGTTGCCCTACGGCTGGTATTGGATACAAAGGCGCTGGCTTTACAACCTGGTTTGGTTTGCTTGTCCGCTGACACGTATCACAAGTTTTAATAAACTGAGATACATCCCGCTTTAAACGTGGCCAGAAAAAATATCGGAGTACACGATCATAAGTTTTACGAACACCCATATGACCTGCCACATCACCATGTGAAGTTTGCAACACTTTATTTCGCAAAGTAGTAGGTACAACTATTTGAAAGACTGGTTCACCTAGACCCTGATCATAGTGTGGAACCCATTTCCTAACCAACAGTCCATCAAGAAGAAAGTAACACTGAGCACTATTCCTCACCACTGAATCAGGAACAACTTTCTCAAACAGATCATCCAAAGTAGTATCAGCCTTTTGCTCAGCTATCAATGAATCTCTAGAACTAGTCAACTGTTCTGTCTGGAGTTTGACTGGCAACTCAAGACTTTCAGGCTTACTCTCTACCTTATTACGAGAGGCAGCGCGGGTAACAGCACAAACTGGAAATATCTCAGGAGATACACAGTTGTGATCTGGAGTTACCCTTGCTGGGGACACTGAAGGTTGCTTCATAAAGATGTTTACTTTTCCATCTGCCCACACCTTACTACCTGCCAAATCATTCCCCAAAATCATGTGGACTCCCTCTACTGGCAACTGGGGTCTAACCCCAACATCTACATCACCCTCTACCAAGAAAGAGGTGCTGAATTCTTGTCAACATTTCTTCACCCGCGGAAATGACATGCACTTTTTTGGTCCAGTATCTGGACAGTAAATGCGCTAATGTGGTGTCATTAGTTTGCTGGAGCAATTCCGTGGGTTGTCTGGGAGGCAGCCTACCACGGTGGTAACCCCGCAGCCTCGCAGCGACTCAGCTGCTAGCAGCTCTGTCTCATCGGCCACTCCACCTTCTCGAGAGCCCCGTTTACCCCCCCCGAAACGCTTCAATGAAGAGTCGAGTACCTGTCGTTTCTAGCTCAGTGTGCACTCATTTTTGAGCTTCCGCCCTCCTCCTTCCCCTCGAATCACTCCAAGGTAGCCTATCTCATCACGCTGATGTCCGAGAGGGCTCTCACCTGGGCTACTGCTGTATGGGAACAGCAGCCGGCCATATGCCTTAGTTTGGAGGGGTTCGTGGAAGAGGTGAAGAAGATTTTTTTTGCCCCGTTCTCCGGGAGAGAAGCTGTGCAACTAGCTAGAGTTGGGCTATCGCCAGCGGAACGGCAATACAGGATCAACACAAAGAGTTGTCTGTATTGCGGGACCCTTGGTCATTTTGTGTCTTCTTGTCCTTTATGCATGTAAATATTTGTGCATTAAGGCATTTCCACTGCCTGTTATCTCACATAATACATTGTATGTTGAATAAACAAATGATCTGTCACCATTTATAAAATTGGACCAAAACTTCCTGTTTCCATCACAGCTATCATTATTATATTTTTATATTGTATGACTTTACGCACATTAAAACTGTGGTTGGAAACATGGTTAGTGTATGTACACTTTTCCTCAATAAAGTAGCTATCAGCAAAGTCAAATGCGAGTGTTAGTTCATGAAAAGCATTTTATTTATTTTCATTCTTATTTTTGGGTAGGGAATCTGCTGCCCTGGCTTCAGGGGGAAGCTGATTCCACCACTGGGGTGCTAGGACAGAGAAGAGCTTGAACTGAGCTGAGTGGCAGGGACAAGAGACCAGAGGTGGCAGAAAAGAGTGCTCGGGTTGGGGTGTAGGGTTTTTGCTCTGTAGGCAACTACCTTGGTCTTGTAGTGGATGCGAGCTTCAACTGGAAGCCAGTAGAGTGATTGGCAGAGCGGGGTGACATGGGAGAATTTGGGAAGGTTGAACACCAGGCGGGCTGCAGATTTCTGGACAAGTTGCAGGGGTTCGGTGGCACGCGGGGAGCCCAGCCAACAGCGAGTTGCAGTAGTCCAGACAGGAGATGACAAGTGCCTGAATTAGGATCTATACCACTTCCTGTGTGAGGTAGGCTTGTACTTTACTGATGCTGTAGAGCATGAACATGTCACTGCTTTGATATTTGCAGAGAATGACAGGGTGTTGTCCAGAATCACGCCAAGGTTCTTTGCAATCTGTAACGGGGACACCGTGTAGTTCTCAACTGTGATTGAAAGGTCTTGGAGTGAGCAGGCCTTCCACGGAAAAATCCATATCTCAGACTGGCCAATAAAAATAAAAGATTAAGATGGGCAAAAGAACACAGAAGAACTCCAGCATCCAGGAGTCGCTCGCCTCTTCACTGTTGACGTTGAGACTGGTGTTTTGTGGGTACTATTTAATGAAGCTGCCAGTTGAGGACTTGTGAGGCGTCTGTTTCTCAAACTAGACACTCTAATGTACTTGTCCTCTTGCTCAGTTGTGCACCGGGGCCTCCCACTCTTTCTATTCTGGTTAGAGCCAGTTTGCGTTGTTCTGTGAAGGGAGTAATCACAGCGTTGTACAAGATCTTCCGATTATATCCCACATGGAATGGCCTTCATTTCTCAGAACAAGTATAGACTGACGAGTTTCAGAAGAAAGTTCTTTGTTTCTGGCCATTTTGAGCCTGTAATGAAACCCACAAATGCTGATGCTCCAGATACCCAACTAGTCTAAAGAAGGCCAGTTTTATTGCTTCTTTAATCAGGACAACAGTTTTCAGCTGTGCTAACATAATTGCAAAAGGTTTTTCTAATGCTCAATTGCCTTTAAAAATTATAAACTTGGATTAGCTAACACAATGTGCCATTGGAACACAGGAGTGATGCTTGCTGATAATGGGCCTCTGTACGCCTATGTAGATATTTCATAAACAATCTGCCGTTTCCAGCAACAATAGTCATTTACAACATTAACAATGTCTACACTGTATTTCTGATCAATTTGATGTTATCTTAATGGACAAAAAATGTGTTTTTCTTTCGAAAACAAGGACATTTCAAAGTGACCCCAAACTTTTGAACCGTAGTGTAAGTACCTTGTCTGGTTTTCATGGAGGCACAGTTGGATAGAAATCCACTTCCTATTATTTTCCCTCCATTGTTTTAAAAGCTCTTATAACTCTGGTTGGTAACCTGAAGCAACGCTGCAGGAACAAAATTGTCTCCAAGATGAATAATCGTGGTTATTGGTTTCTAGGTAACCCCTCATTGTGGCAGTCCTTTCTGACCGAAAGCTCCACTCAAGACCATTCAAGAAACGATGCTCTGGTTTCTCGATTTAGAAGCTCTTCCAATTACCTCCCGATTGAATGTGCATAATCTTTCTGTTTTCAAAACATTCCTAAAAAATAAAGAGAAAGAGAGCAAGAGAAAAGAGTTGGTATGGTGAGACATATTTCATAAATGTATGCAAAAATACAGTACATTTCAAATGAACTAGACAACATAAGTGGTGCATTGTGCTTGAAACTCCATGTGAGCGTGTTCCCTTGAATGAATTTGATTAGATTAATGTGAAATTAATTAAATGGAGAAGAATCTTAATTTCAAATGTGTTGTACCGTCGCTCCTGCTCGGTTTGGTGTGCCACAGGCAATGCTAGGAAGGTAAATGAGGCCTGGTTGTTGGATTATGACTCTGCACGTACTTTAAAACAATGACAACTCCAACTGAAATTACAATTAGTGGTGTATGTTTATGGAAAGTAGCAAAGTGTGCTCCCTGAGAAGCAGCTGCATATGTATCTTAACCCTCCTGCTATGTTCCGGTCAAATTGGACCGATTGACAAGTTTTCTCACTGAAAAATGTAGTTCATTTAATGTGATTGTCATAAGGTTCCATGACTTGGTCCACACAGGGCATTTGAACACATAAAATACATTTTGATGATTTTCAAAAATGTTGTGTGTTTTATTTAACTTTTGTACACCTGTTGTGTTCCCCGTCAAAAATGATCGATCATTAGAAACTAATGGGTGAGACTACAATTAGTGTATAAAATTTTGTTCAGGCATATGTCCATTCATCAGATGGACACACTTCCTCTCCCAGACCCCCACATGCATGTGTGTTTGAGCGTGCACACACACACACACACACACACATTTACACACACACACACACCTCATGCCCCTTCTTGGATTCCATGGCAACCACTACGGGAACCTGTACCTAATAGAATCTTTCCTCCACAGGAACCACACATGTTGGCATTCCCACAAACAATTGCAACATTGATTCAATAATATATAGAACTTTATCTGGTATATAAAGCTTTTTTGAGGCCTCGCTCACAATTCATTCTGTGGCAGCACAATGACCAAACGATATACAGTATGTGAGGCTCTTGATCATATCTTTGATCATGACACTGGTGAAGAGGAGACAGTCCTTGTCAAAATTTGACACAAAGTAGTCTGTAATAAATAGCACAATATGTTTCATCTGAGTATTTGTTATAGTCAAAATAATCCATACATTATGCTATTTTTAGTCAAAAACAAGTTGTATGAGCTCAGGTCAATGAGGCCTACAGGCCATAAATAGTAAATGTATTTATTTTATTTTATTTCACCTTTATTTAACCAGGTAGGCAAGTTGAGAACAAGTTCTCATTTACAATTGCGACCTGGCCAAGATAAAGCAAAGCAGTTTGACACATACAACAACACAGAGTTACACATGGAGTAAAACAAACATACAGTCAATAATACAGTAGAAAAATAAGTCTATGTACAATGTGAGCAAATGAGGTGAGATAAGGGAGGTAAAGGCAAAAACGGCCATGGTGGCGAAGTACATACAATATAGCAAGTAAAACACTGGAATGGTAGATTTGCAGTGTAAGAAAGTGCAAAGTAGAAATAGAAATAATGGGGTGCAAAGGAGCAAAATAAATAAATACAGTATGGGGAAGAGGTAGTTGTTTGGGCTAAATTATAGATGGGCTATGCACAGGATGCAGTAATCTGTGAGCTGCTCTGACAGCTGGTGCTTAAAGCTAGTGAGGGAGATAAGTGTTTCCAGTTTCAGAGATTTTTGAAAGTTCGTTCCAGTCATTGGCAGCAGAGAACTGGAAGGAGAGGCGGCCGAAGGAGGAATTGGCTTTGGGGGTGACCAGTGAGATATACCTGCTGGAGCGCATGCTACAGGTGGGTGCTGCTATGGTGACCAACGAGCTGAGATAAGGGGGGACTTTACCTAGCAGGGTCTTGTAGATGACCTGGAGCCAGTGGGTTTGGCGACGAGGATGAAGCGAGGGCCAGCCAACGAGAGTGTACAGGTCGCAGTGGTAGGTAGTATATGTTGCTTTGGTGACAAAACAGATGACACTGTGATAGACTGCATCCAATTTAATGAGAAGGGTATTGGAGGCTATTTTGTAAATGACATCGCCGAAGTTGAGGATCGGTTGGATGGTCAGTTTTACGAGGGTATGTTTGGCAACATGAGTGAAGGATGCTTTGTTGCGAAATAGGAAGCCAATTCTAGATTTAACTTTGGATTGGAGATGTTTGAGTCTGGAAGGAGAGTTTACAGTCTAACCAGACACCTATTTGCAGTTGTTCTGCCAGCGGAACCCCTAGCGAACAGCCAATGGGATCGCATGGCGCGAAATACAAAAACCTCAAAAATCCAATAATTTCAATTTTTCAAACATACGACTATTTTACACCATGTGAAATATAAACCTCTCCTGAATCCAACCATGTTGACCGATTTCAAAAAGGCTAAAGCAAAACATTAGATTATGTTAGGAGAGTACATAGACAAAAATAATCACACAGCCATTTTCCAAGCAAGCAGATATGTCAATAAAACCCAAAACACAGCTAAATGAAGCACTAACCTTTGATGATCTCCATCAGATGACACTCCTAGGACATTATGTTATACAATACATGTATGTTTTGTTGAATCAAGTTCATATTTATATCCAAAAACAGCTTTTTACATTGGCGGGTGATGTTCAGAAAATGTATTCCCACCAAAAACTTCCGGTGAATTTACAAAAATACTCATCATAAATGTTGAGAAAATACATAACAATTATTTTAAGAATTATAGATACAGAACGCCTTTATGCAATCTCTGTCAGATTTTGAAATAGCTTTTCGGCGAAAGCACATTTTTCAATATTCTGAGTACATAGCTCGCCATCACGGCGAGCTATTTTGACTCCCGCCAAGTTCTAGGCAAACTAAACTCAGAAATAGTATTAGAAATATTGTATTACCTTTGCTGATCTTCGTCAGACTGCACTCCCAGGTCTTCTACTTCCACAAGAAATGTTGTTTTTGTTCCAAATAATCCATATTTATGTCCAAATACCTCCGTTTTGTTCGTGCGTTCAGGTCACTATCCAAAGGGTAACGTGCGAGCGCATTTCGAGACACAAAAAGTGAAAATGTTCCATTTCCGTACTTAGAAGCATGTCAAACGCTGTTTAATCTTACATCTACACGTTCCGCTAGCGGAACGTCTGCTCCAATATCCAATGATGGGCGGGGCGCGAAATTCAAACTCCTCTAAATCCGAAAACTTACACTTTTCAAACATATGACTATGTTACAGCTATTTAAAGACAAGACTCTCCTTTATCTAACCAAACTGTCCGATTTCAAAAAGGCTTTACAGCGAAAGCAAAACATTAGATTATGTCAGCAGAGTACCCAGCCAGGAATAATCACACAGCCATTTTTCAAGCTAGCATATCATGTCACATAAACCCAAACCATATCTAAATGCAGCACTAACCTTTGATGATCTTCATCAGATGACACACCTAGGACATTGTGTTATACAATACATGCATGTCTGTTCAATCAAGTTCATATTTATATCAAAAACCAGCTTTTTACATTAGCATGTGACGTTCAGAACTAGCATTCCCACCGAACACTTCCGGTGATTTTACTAAATTACTCACAAAAACGTTCACAAAAAGCATAACAATTATTTTAAGAATTATAGATACAGAACTCCTCTATGCACTCGATATGTCCGATTTTAAAATAGCTTTTCGGATGAAGCACATTTTGCAATAATGTAAGTACATAGCCCGGCGTTACAGGGCTAGCTATTTAGACACCCTGCAAGTTTAGCCTTCACCAAAATCACATTTCCTATAAGAAAAATGTTCTTACCTTGCTTGTTCTTCATCAGAATACACTGCCAGGACTTCTACTTCAATAACAAATGTAGGTTTGGTCCCAAATAATCCATCGTTATATCCAAACAGCGACGTTTTGTTCGTGCGTTCTAGACACTATCCCAACGCTAAATCTCGGCCACGAGCATGACGCAAAATATGACAAAAAATTTCTAAATATTCCATTACCGTACTTCGAAGCATGTCAACCGCTGTTTAAAACCAATATTTATGCAATTTATCTCGTAGAGAAGCGATAATATTCCGACCGGGAATCTGCCTGTCTGTAAACTGAGGAAAAAACCGAAAGCCGGGGGCGGGGCGTGTCACGCGCCTAAGGCTTAGTCCATTGACTGACCACTCAGCTTTTGCTCTCGTGTGCTTCAGCCAGGGCTTTGAATTACATCATTCCTGTTTTTCCCGGGCTGTGAGACTCCATTGTTGACGTGAGAAGTGTCACGTAAGAGCAGAGATCCTTTGTAAACGATAGAGATAATCAAGAAGGGCAAGAAATGTTCAGACAGGGTACTTCCTGAACAGAAGCATCTCAGGTTTTTGCCTGCCATAGGAGTTCTGTTATACTCACAGACACCATTCAAACAGTTTCAGAAACTTTGGAGTGTTTTCTCTCCAAAGCTAATAATTATATGCATATTCCAGTTTCTGGGCAGGACTAATAATCAGATTAAATCGGGTACGTTTTTTATCCAGCCGTGAAATTACTGCCCCCTAGATGTAAGAGGTTAAAATCAATTTTTATGGTATTATTATTGTCAAATTGCGATAATATTCCAACCGGACAATAGTGTATTCATTCAAGGAGAAAAAGAAAAAACAGCGTGCTTGCGGGAACCCGCATATCCAATCCCTTTGTCCTCAGGCAGACCACTCAGAAACTGAGCTACAATACTCTGCCCAGAGACAGGAGAAGGCTCAATCTGCTTTCTGAAGGCTTTAGACAGCCAATGGAAGCCTTAGAAAGTGCAACGTAACCCCACAGATACTGTAGTTTCGATAGAGAATCAAAAGAAGAACTACAATTCTCAGACTTTCCACTTCCTGCTTGGAATTTTCTCAGGTTTTTGCCTGCCATATGAGTTCTGTTATACTCACAGACACCATTCAAACAGTTTTAGAAACTTCAGAGTGTTTTCTATCAAAAAGAGTAGTAGCCAGTTTAAATCGGGTACGTTTTTTCATCCGGCCGTGAAAATACTGCCCCCTATCCTAAACAGGGTTTACTAACCAGACACCTAGGTATTTATAGTTGTCCACATATTCTAAGTCAGAACCGTCCAGAGTAGTGATGCTGGACGGGTGGGCAGGTGCAGGCAGCGATCGGTTGAAGAGCATGCATTTAGTTTTACTTGTATTTAAGAGCATTTGGAGGTCACGGAAGGAGAGTTGTATGGCATTGAAGCTTGTCTGGAGGGTTGTTAACACAGTGTCCAAAGAAGGGCCAGAAGAATACAGAATGGTGTCGTCTGCGTAGAGCTGGATCAGAGACTCACCAGCAGCAAGAGCGACATCATTGATGTATACAGAGAAGAGAGTCGGCCCAAGAATTGAACCCTGTGGCACCCCCATAGAGACTGCCAGAGGTCCGGACAACAGGCCCTCCGATTTGACACACTGAATATCAGAGAAGTAGTTAAAACAGAATAGTTAAATAGAAGTTCAAAAATTGTAATGCTCGCAAAAACTTAAATTATTAAAATGATCTAACACAACATTAGGTGATAATATATGTATTATTATGGATTTATAATCAACTATAATGGGGGGGTCATTTTGGACCGGGAACACATAATTAATTAACATGAAATTAACATAACAGGAGGGTTATGGTCTGTGTGCTGCTTGCTTGGAATTCCAAGGTCACAAACACATGATGTAGAGTAAGTGGGAGTTGAACTGTAAAACCAAGGAAACTGTTACCCACTTCTATTCCACATGGTCAACATAACAACAATACAATGCAATTACAACATGTGACATGCTTTTATACAGTGCATTAGGAAATTATACAGACCCCTTCCTTTTTTCCACATTTTGCTACATTACAGCCTTATTCTAAAATGGATTTAAAAAATAATAATTCTTCACACAACACCCCATAATGACAAAGTTAAAACAGGTTTTTAGAAATGTTTGCTTATGTATTAAAAATAACCTGTTTTTGCTTTGTCATTATGGGGTATTATGTGTAGATTGATGAGGGGGGAAAAAATGCTTTAATCCATTTTAGAATAAGGCTGTAACATAACAAAATGTGGAAAAAGTCAAGGGGTCTGAATACTTTCCGAATGCACAGTAAATGTGACCGACCAGCTCAAATTGTGTAGCAAAATTTTAAATTGTGTTTATTACATTGGATAATAGTAGAGACGAAACGGTATATCATACACTACAGTTGAGGGACAATGGGAAAGTAATTCTGTTTCGAATGTTGATAAACTTGTAAACTCACTCATTAGAAAATGGACGTGAATGTTTACTTGAGAGCCCTTCTTTGTCTACACCCATTCAGCATCTTTCACGCCCTCTTCATCTTTAGTTCCACACGTCTCTTTCAGAGTTGATCCGAGCGTTCTGTACTAACAACAGCAGTCAAGCACACAAGCTAACTTGCTAGCTATTTCCAGACACAAATGAGAGAACAGCTCACTGAACATTACTCGCCCTAGCAGAGCTGGTTAGGCTATTATGTTACCCAGAGCATTGGTGACTGTAACTATGCTGTCAGATTGTCTGTTTGTAAATTCAGAGCGTTTCGCTCTCGAAGTGTTCAGAGCGCACACTGGACGCTCTGGTCGATGAGTATGGTTGATACGGATGTTCTGACCTCACAATGGCAGTCAAGCACCCAAGCTAACTGGCTAACATTGACTAGTTTGATAGCTACTTCCAGACCAATGAGAGAACACCCCAGAATGACCATTTTACTCACCGCTGGTTAGGCTGTTTTCATGTTATGCAGAGCGTTGGTGTCTCTAACTGTGCTGCTGGCAACAATTACATTTTTTGCCGACGTAAATTCATCAGTTATTCTGAGCTCTGGCACACTCAGACGAGAGTGCTGTGAAATCGGAGCAGATGGTTACCCGAAATGGTTACTTGCATCTTGAAGTCTTTTGTTAAGACATGTAGCTAGCTAATCTAACAATGAACCATAATCCCAAATCATGACATTTCCACCCTGCATAAATCTGCAGGTAGCTAAGCAACCAGGTTCAATGTTAGCTAGGTAACATTAGGTTGTAGCTAGCCAAGCAAATGGCTGAGATATGAATAATAAGATCATACACGTAATGTTAGCTACCGAGCCGTCCAGCTAACATTAGCTAGCTAGCTAGGTAAACAAATCATAATCCTAACTCATGACGTTACCTCTCTTCATGAATTGTCAGGTAGCTAACCAAGCAGGTTCAATGTTAGCTAGCTACATTAGGCTACAGCTAGCCAAGCAAAAGGCTCTGTGTAATGAATAATAAGATCATACACGTAACGTTAGCTAGCAGTTTCAATAAACAATTTTTTAAAAATGCAGCGTTAGACAGGATAACCTAGACATATTGAGCAGCTCAAATAGACAGAAGCGTGCTACATGGCAGACCAATCCAAACTCATCTCTCACATGTCCAACCCACTCATTATCTCAGCCAATCATGGCTAGCGGAAAGGTTGCCATCTTTTTCTGTGGCTAAACCAACTAGTCTTGTAATTGAATAATTGTATTCATATTTACAGATGGCATACAAGTTTTTTATGAAGGCACATGAAAGTTCTCACATGTTCGAGAAGTCATTTCTTCAAGAAAAGTTAACGTTCAAATGGCTCTCCTGTGAAGTAGTGACCCGCGACATACGCCTAGTTTCCTGAAACGGGTCACAAATAGCTTGTAGCCCTGACTTGTACTGTAAATGTGATGATCTTCATCCCATTGCCTTCATCCCATCACCAACTGGTCGATCACAAAGGACTGGTCGATCTCCAAGGCATTTCTGTAAAAAGCCTTGCGTTCCAAATTGCTTTTATTTGTCTCGCTCTGTTGACAGTAAGTGCAGCTGGTTCAGCTGCCCTGCGCACCAGGTTGGCGAAGTATTCAAATTTTGAACCATTACATGTGTCTGAAGGTACAAACCTTCCTGACAGGCCCGGAGAGCCAATCAAGTGCACTACCGCTCTCCAATAGGATGGCTCAGATTCCCATATTTGCAGTAACGTAGCAGTTATAAAAGAAAGCTACAGAAATGTTGATCATGTGAGATATCAAAACTTTTAAAACCATGACTAGAGAGACTAAATGAATACAACAAACAGCTGCTGTTTTCATGAGTGAGTTTAAGTTCTTACTCAGCAATGTCAAACTTTTTATTCAACACTTTTATAAGCCATAAAATGTGCGCTATTCCTACGTGCACTGCGAGCAGCACTGCAGCTGTAATGAATGAGTAGGAAAGTGGATCCATAGGCTTGCATTGTTATTATTAGCGGCTTGGGTCTTTTTTATATAGAGGAATATTTCACTTTCTCTGATCATAGGAGTAACAACATGAATTTGTTTCTGAGGCAGAAATAATGCGGTGCGACTCAAGTTTCGCAATCAGCTGGAAGATGGTGTTCCTTTTTGGCCAGTGACAGCGGAGGGAAGTGAGAGAGGAGGGCCGTAGAAAGGCGGACTGTCAGTCTGATGCTCTCTCCCTCCGCTGAGACTGACCATCAGATGCAGGCACCATCAGCCCAGTAAAATAAAAAGCAAATTATTTAAATGTATGCTCACTCAGCTGTGCCTCACAAGTAATACAACAACGGATCTATTACAGGTGTGATCATATCTCTCGTTGGTTGGCCCTCGCTTCGTACTCGTCGCCAAACCTACTGGCTACAGGTTATCTACAAGTCTCTGCTAGGTAAAGCCCCGCCTTATCTCAGCTCACTGGTCACCATAGCAGCACCCACTAGTAGCACGCGCTCCAGCAGGTATATCTCACTGGTCACCCCCAAAGCCAATTCCTCCTTTGGTCGTCTTTCCTTCCAGTTCTCTGCTGCCAATGACTGTCACGAACTGCAAAAATCTCTGAAGCTGGAGACTCATACCTCCCTCACTAGCTTTAAGCACCAGCTGTCAGAGCAGCTCACAGATCACTGCACCTGTACATAGCCCATCTGTAAACAGCCCATCTATCTACCTACCTCATCCCCATACTGTATTTATTTATTTATCTTGCTCCTTTGCACCCCAGTATCTCTACTTGCACATTCATCTTCTGCACATCTACCATTCCAGTGTTTAATTGCTATATTGTAATTACTTCACCACCATGGCCTATTTATTGCCTTAACTTACCTAATTTGCACTCACTGTATATAGACTTTTTGTTTTCTTTTGTTCTACTGTATTATTGACTGTACCGTAATTTCCGGACTATTGAGCGCACCTGAATATAAGCCGCACCCACTGAATTTAAAAAATATATATTATTTTCAACATAAATAAGCCGCACGTGTCTATAAGCCGCAGGTGCCTACCGGTACATTGAAACAAATTAACTTTACACAGGCTTTAACGAAACACGGCTTGTAACAAAAAATAAAAAAATTGCAGTAAACAGTAGCCTACCAAGAAAGTCATTGGTCACTATCTTCCTCCTCCTGTGCACTGAAACCACGGAAGTCATCTCCTTTCATAAAAATTGAAAGCGGGAAAAATCCATATATTGTTTAAGCCGCGAGGTTCAAAGCGTGGGAAAAAAGATGCGGCTTATAGTCCGGAAATTACGGTATGATTTGTTTATTCCATGTGTAACTATGTGTTGTTGTATGTGTCAAATTGCTATGCTTTATCTTGGCCTGGTCGCAGTTGCAAATGAGAACTTGTTCTCAACTAGCCTACCTGGTTAAATAAAGGTGAAATAAAAAAAATATATATAGTTTACCTCAAATTATGAAATATATAGATTTTTTAAATGGTCAGAACAAAAAGCCAATTCAAGCAAAGCTAATATGTGGTGATAATGTATTGGTCTATAGCCTACTGCACAAACCTCATTGCTACAGTGCTATTTTTAACAGGTTAATGTCGCATAGGCTTAACTTTAAGTCATGTTCAAAAGGGTTAACAGGAACTAAAATGTTTTTCTTGTTATCAGGCAGGGCTGGCTTTTACCAATGGAAGCATTGCCCGATGTACTGTTAGAATGGAAAGGAGGGAGAGAGAACATGGCGATTAAGAGGGGGTGAGAAAGAAAGAAAATGGAGGAGACAGCATAAATCTCTGTGTGAGTGTGTACTCTCCATAATGGAAATGGGAAAATGTATTTTCATGATTCATGGCGGCCATTTCCACTTATGGTCTGCAACTCAATAGAATGCCAGACGTCATATTTCTGCAAGTTCAACTCTGGGTGGGGATGCTCCCATCTGGTAACCAATAGATATAGTGTACCACTGACAACCACGTAACCACTGACAACCACAGGCTGTTAGAGGATCTTAAAGTGAGAAACAGAGATAGGTGTATTTAAGTCCAGGGCCTCGTGCTAATAGTTTGGGTTTAGTGTATCAAAAATAACTCGCAAGGGCCATCATTTGGTTAGAGCCTGCGCTGAGCTGGAATGTTATTTTACATCAACGTTGCATTTCATTACATGTTATAGTCTGAATCTATCTTGTGGTCTGCTCCTGTGAGTTGGACTTGGACTCCCTGAGTTGCCACATCAATATAGAGGATGTCTTTTATAGATGAGCTCTGCATACACCAATACACATCAATATGCACTATAGGCTTGGGCGGTAGACCATATATACCATATACCAGGGATTTGGAAATAGCCACGGGATGGTTTTTCAATACGTCAATACCGTTGAAACTATTTCTTTGAAGTTTTTTATTACATTTTAATATTTCTAGCTACTTAAGTAAACACCTGCAGTCAACTTGTGCAATATGTTAGCATATCGCGTTCTTAATTTCACCTGTTACATTATTTGACATTATGAAGCTTACCGATAGTCCCCAGTCACATGTTGTTTGTTTACAAGAACACTATGATGAGACCGGAGCCTTGTGAGTCACTCACTGTTGTACAGCACACGTCAGTAAATGTTTGCCAGCTAAATATCTTTTAACTAAGTATCTACAATGTGCTAACTCTCAGCTGTTGTGCTTTTGGTTTGCTAACTTAGTAGCTAGTTATTTAGCTAATTGGTTAGCTTTGTGAAAAAGCTTATCTTGGTAACAGCAGAGAATCCCCTCTTGGATCAAGAGCCTTGCTGTCTAATAATTGTTTTGTGCGTGCAGCAAACTCTGAGTAGCATAAAATGTGATCTCATGTCTTTTCGGTCTTATGTTCTAAAATTAGAAATTGTGTTTCTGACATTGAATAAATGTACCAACTCAGAACTTCAAAATGTTATATCATATACTGCAATCGGAGGCACAATGGGAAAGTAATGCTGCTTTGAAAGTTGATAAACTTGTAACTGAATTTGAAAGAAATGGGCCTTGACAGTTTTGGTTCAGTTTTTAACACTTTTTTGTCTACACCCATTCAGCATCATTTACACCCACTTAAGCCTTAGCTCCACCCATCTCTTTAAGGATTCACGTGTGAGGCCATGTGCTAAACAGAGTGAGTAAGGTAGTGTAGTAAACAACCAAATATTTTAAGACGAAAAGCAGTGAAAGCAGTAGCCTACAATAAGGAAAAAATACAGGTTAAAATATACTTTATCTAGTCCTTGGCCTATATCTTAATCTAACATTCGTGCAGGTCATGTTGTTCTTCACATTACTGTTTCTGGTAAACACACACACTATAGAAAATCAAAGTTTATTTGTCACATGCATACAGAAGGTGTAAACGGTACAGTGAAATGGTTACTTACATATTTTCATAATCAAAAGATGTGTTGTTAATTCTTTACATTTCAAGTAATGTATGTTTCATCGATTCATTGTAGAGACGCCACACCACGTGCTTTTGTCACGAGATGGCAGCAGCTTTCCACCAAAGTTTTTGTGCCATGGGTGGCTTCCTGCATAGTTGCTGATGATGTTCACAACTCGGCTGCAAGTCCTCCTGCTTCAAGTCCTCCTACTCCTGTGCTTGCTTGGGTCGGCTCTCTTTTTGATGCGAGGCATTCAACCATTTTCCTTGAATGACTGTTGGAAGAGAGACAGGCGTATTCTGCCGATGCTGAAAGACAAATTCCATAAAAAAATATTTTAACATTATTAGATGAGGTTTACCCAGACACACTTGCCTAAATTGATGGGTCATGTGAAAGAGGCTATAACCACCCCCCAGCCACATTGTCACTTCTACTCCTGCTCCTCCCCTCCGGCGTTCGACATCGCCGGTTTACTAAGCACCGGTCCTGAGAAACATCATTACGTGCACCTAGCATTCATCATTACGTGCATCTGCGCTTCATCATTAGGCACACCTGGAATCCATTACGTCACTCCTTACCTCCCCTTTATCTGGCACTCCCTTAGATTCTTTCCCCAGGCCGTATTGTTTCTGTTTTACATGTCTAGACACTACTCCTACATTGTATCGATCCACGTTATTTGTTATATTAAACTTACCACCTGCCACTCGACTCCCAGCATCTACGTTACAGAATACTGCCTCACAAAATGGAAGCAGCAGGAAATCAGAACATCTCCCAGACGGTCGGTGAGCAGGGATACCTATTTCGTCAACACCACGACCAGCTGGCACAACTGGAGACGGCTATGGAAGAGGTTCTTTGCAGTGTTCAACGTCTCGAACATACCCGAGAGGCATTGCCTTCAACTAGCGGAGGATACTCTACCACCAGTCGACCCAGTGAGCCAGCGCACCAGCCCTTTCAGCAACCTGTCCAGGTCAGCAATGCCCATTTGTCCCTCCCGGATAAATGTGACGGCAGTACGTGCTCACCTTCCGGACAGTAGCAGCATCCAGTGGATGGAATGAGCCGGCGCTTCGTACGCTATTCAGAAGAGGACTGCGTGAGGCGGTTGAGACAGAACTGGCCTGTCAAAGACAACCTCTCCTTGGACGCACTCATCGCAATGGATATCCATCTGGATAACCTTCTTCAGGATCATTTCTCTCCGTCCCTCTGTGAAAATTTTGGATCAG
Source organism: Salmo trutta (assembly GCF_901001165.1). Taxonomy (NCBI): domain Eukaryota; kingdom Metazoa; phylum Chordata; class Actinopteri; order Salmoniformes; family Salmonidae; genus Salmo; species Salmo trutta. Next base: position 33,469,088 of record NC_042965.1, read on the forward strand.
AGCCTGAACCCATGGAGGTAGGGTTTACACGCCTCCCCACGGCGGAGCGACGCAGACGGAGACAGATTGGGCTCTGTCTCTATTGTGGTCAAGGAGGGCACCAGCTCCAGCGGTGTCTGGTACGTCCCAACTTGGGATCCATGAGAGCAGAGGGATGGTCACTTGATCTTCCACCTCCTGGGGCAGGTGTGAGTATCTCACTTCATTACTTTCTGCCAAACCCTTTTTGGTGTTGGTCGCACTAGTTGACTTTCCTTCATGGACTGTATCTACAGCATTAGTGGATTCCGGTGCCGTGGGGAACTTTATTGACCAGACCCTTGCCTCCTCTCTCAACATCACCTTTACCCGCTCTCCTCTCCTTTCCCGGTTCAAGACCTCGATAATCAGCCCTTAAGTTCCGCGACCATCACACACATCACCAATCCACTCACCCTCACCGTGGAGTCCATCCATCAGGAGAACATCCCCTTCTTTATCACCAGTGCACCAGCTCACAAGATGCCACAACCCCACCATCTCATGTTCGAGGATGAAAATCACAGACTGGGCACCCGAATGCCGGAGGACCTGCTACCCTGTCCCCTGTGGTTCTACGTCGGCTGAGAGTCCTGCGGTTGCCCTTCAGCCCGACATCCCGGAGGTATAACAGAATCTGCGGGAGGTATTTTCCAAAACCTGCGCCACCTGTTTCCTTCCTCATCATCCCTGGGACTGTGCCATCGACCTGTTTGCAGGTTGCTGAAACCCAGGCCATGAAGTTTTACAGGTTTCAACCGTACATCCACTTCTCCTGTGTCAGCAGGTTTCTTCTTCGGGGCAAAGAAGTAAGGAGTGTTCCGTCCCTGTACTGATTACAGAGGACTCAATGAAATCACCAGCAACGAAGTACCGTTACCCTTTCCTGTTGGTGCCGGCAGCCATCAAACAACTCCGCAGAGCCTGGTTCTTTACCAAATTGGACCTGCGGAGTGCATACAATCTCATCCGCATCCGGGAGGGGGATGAATGGAAGACAGCTTTTAGCACGATGTCTGGTCACTACGATTACTTGGTGATGCCATTTTGCTTAGCCAATGCTCCATCAGTGTTCCAGGCATTCGTCAACGAGGTGTTCCAGCACATGCTCGGATGCCAGGTGGTTGTGTATATCAACGTCATCCTGGTCTACTCAGCTACCTTGGAGGATCACATCGCTCACATCCAAGTAGTCTGGAACTCCTCCTGGCTAACCATCTGTTTATCAAGGCAGAGAAGTGCCAGTTTCATCAGGAGGATGTCTTCTTCCTTGTCTACGAAGTCATCCCTCAAGGAGTAAAGATGGTCGTCAAGAAGATAGATGGAGTCAGGACATGGCTAGTCCCAACCACCATAAAGGGGTTCCAACGGTTTTTGTGGTTTGCCAACTTCTACCGCGTTTCATCAGTAACTTCAGCTCCATCTCCACTTCTCTCACCTCAAGGGTGGTCCCCGTAGGTTGGTGTGGAGTCAAATTTTTACACCTGGGATTTTACATGTAATTGTTAGCATTGCTAACCTTTTGGATTAAAGATGCTAAATAGCAACCGTTGTGTTCAAGCTAGTGTTATTACCAAATATCCCAGGATGGCACAAGGTCGGTATGAATGTATGACAATCAATATACACATCAATAGGCTACATGGGCGCATGCACACCCAGACAGGCTCGCACACATAAACACAGACAGGCACACACAAAATGTTTGCCTCTCCTTATTATCCGTCTCTGAAAACATTTCAAATGTTCTGCAGGTCCTGCGCCAAGCTCCTGAATATGTTGAAATATAAGGTTAATTACTAGTGTAACGCAATCATCGGGTTTATGATGATCATTTGCATATTTCATCAAAGTTTAGCGACTCTCATTAGACGGTATAATGAGGCTTGCATGACACTTTCGAAAACTTCTGTGTTTAAGTTGTGATAGATGCCTATTAAAATCAAACCAAGGGGTTCCAGTGGTATCCAGCCATTAGTATTTGTGTCTGCTTGGTTGGTGTCTAATTGAGCCGTGATTGGTCCTGCAGGGCAGAGAGTACAGGGTAGGTTAGCCTTTAATTTGCCCATTCCATCAAATGTAGAGGAACATAAATCATAGTTAAGTCTAAAAGTGTTAAATCTGTGATGACTTGTCTGAATTGGGGAGAGGTTCTGAGTGGAGACTTTCATTTAATATGGTCAAATCTCATTATTTTTGATTATTCAACTCTTTCTCTCTTTTCTCTCTGGTGCCGGTCTTGTACGATGAGCTCTAGAATGTCCTCTAAAAACATATTTTTTTACATCAGTGTTGAATTTACAAATGGCTAAATGTAACATTGCTTTCCATTCCTATGGACCCTGCATTCTGCGTTCTTAATGTGAACCAGCTAGTGGTACTCCACTAGTTGAGGGTGCAGATGCAAGTTGTGCATCTTATCATTCAAACATTCCATTCTCTCATTTACCAATTTCATTCCTGTATATGAAACCTGTCTCTGTTTTTTATACCTTCTCACTCTCTTTTCCCCTCTCTACCTCTGTCGTGTCCTCTCCCTTTCAACTCTCAACATTTCTACGAGTTCTTAACTTCGCCCTTTCTTTTGCCTGTCTTTATGAGAACTCTCCAAAACCTGACATAACATTTAGTCCGTCACTGGAAAGTTCCTGGGCCTTGACTGTGAAAAGGCAATTAATTCTCTGTTTCTCAGTTGTGTGATCAGAACCATAGACAATCACACAAGAGGTAAAAGAGACAAAGGCAACCATTTTAATTGCTGTTCCAAGGTTGTTGATGAAAAGGAGAAGTCAGACCAGTCTTCTCATATACACTACATGACCAAAAGTATGTAGACACCTGCTTGTTGAACATCTCATTCTAAAATCATAGCCATTAATATGAAGTTGGTCTACTCTTCTGGGAAGGCTTTCAACTAGATGTTGGAACATTGCTGTGGGGTCTTCTTCCATTCAGCCAAAAAGGCATTAACTTCTATGGGCTACGTGGGACGCTAGCATCCCACCTGCAGGACACAGCCAGTGAAATATCAGGGCGGCAAATTCAAAACCATAAAATGTCATAATTCAAATTTCTCAAACATACAACTATTTTACACCATTTTAAAAAACACCTCTCCTTAAAACCTCTTACATCTAGACGTTCCGCTAGCGGAACACCTGCTCCAATAGCCAATGATGGGCGTGGCGCGAATTACAAATTCCTAAAAAATACAAAAACTTCAATTTTTCAAACATATGACTATTTTACACCATTTTAAAGACAAGACTCTCCTTTATCTAACCACACTGTCCGATTTCAAAAAGGCTTTACAACGAAAGCAAAACATTAGATTATGTCAGCAGAGTACCCAGCCAGAAATAATCAGACACCCATTTTTTCAAGCTAGCATATAATGTCACATAAATCCAAACCACAGCTAAATGCAGCACTAACCTGTGATGACCTTCATCAGATGACACCCCTAGGACAATATGTTATACAATACATGCATGTTTTGTTCAATCAAGTTCATATTTATATCAAAAAACAGCTTTTTACATTAGCATGTGACGTTCAGAACTAGCATACCCTTGGCAAACTTCAGGTGAATTTACTAAATTACTCACGATAAACGTTCACAAAAAACATAACAATTTTTTAAAGAATTATAGATACAGAACTCCTCTATGCACTCGATATGTCCGATTTTAAAATAGCTTCTTGGTGAAAGCACAGTTTGCAATATTCTAAGTAGATAGCCCGGCATCACAGGGCTAGCTATTTAGACACCCAGCAAGTTTAGCCTTCACCAAACTCCGATTTACTATTAGAAAGGCTTGATTACCTTTGGTGTTCTTCGTCAGAATGCACTCCCAGGACTTCTACTTCAATAACAAATGTTGGTTTGGTCCCAAATAATCCATAGTTATATCCAAACAGCGGCGTTTTGTTTGTGCGTTCAAGACACTATCAGAAAGGGCAAATAAGGGTTACGAGCACGGTGCATTTCATGACAAAAAAATTCTATATATTCCATTACCGTACTTCGAAGCATGTCAACCGCTGTTTAAAATCAATTTTTATGCCATTTTTCTCGTAAAAAAGCGATAATATTCCGACTGGGAATCTGCGTTTAGGTAAATAGATGAAATGAAAATAAAGCACGGGGTCGACTCGTGCATGCGCCTAAGCCCATTATCCTCTGATCGGCCACTTGCCAAAAGCGCAAATGTGTTTCAGCCTGGGGCTGCCTCGATATCATTCAGCTTTTTTCCGGTCTCTGAGAGCCTATGGGAGCCGTAGGAAGTGTCACGTTACAGCAAAGATCCTCAGTCTTCAATAAACAGAGACAAGAAGAACAAGATCTTGTCAGAGAGGGCACTTCCTGTAAGGAATCTTCTCAGGTTTTTGCCTGCCATATGAGTTCTGTTATACTCACAGACACCATTCAAACAGTTTTAGAAACTTCAGGGTGTTTTCTATCCAAAGCCAATAATTATATGCATATTCTAGTTACTGGGTAGGAGTAGTAACCAGATTAAATCGGGTACGTTTTTTATCCAGCCATGTAAATACTGCCCCCTAGCCCTAACAGGTTAAGGATACGCCCCTTTTTTTCAATTTTTGCCTAAAGTGACATACCCAAATCTAACTGCCTGAAGCTCGGGCTCTGAAGCAAGGATATGCATATTATTCGTACCGTTTGAAAGGAAACACTTTGAACTTTGTGGAATTGTGAAAGGAATGTAGGAGAATATAACAGAATGGATCTGGTAAAAGATAATACAAAGAAAAAAACAACCTTCTATTGTATTTTATTTGACCATCATCTTTGAAATGCAAGAGAAAGGCCATACTGTATTATTCCAGCTGCAATTTAGATTTTGTACACTAGATTGCAGCAGTGTATGTGCAACGTTTTTGACTGATCCAATGAACCATTGCATTTCTGTTAAAAATGTTGTATCAAGACTGCCCAAATGTGCCTAATATGTTTCTCAGTAACTTTTCATGTTCAAAATTATCCGCTCTCCTCAAACAATAGCATGGTATTCATTCACTGTAATAGCTACTGTAAATTGGACAGTGCAGTTACATTAACAAGAATTTAAGCTTTCCGCCAATATCAGATATGTCTATGTCCTGGGAACTTTCCTTTTTACTTACAACCTCATGCTAATCGCATTAGCCTATGTTAGCTCAACCGTCCTGTTGAAGGGACACCGATCCCAAAGAAGTTTTAAATTATAACAAACGGAAAAGTTCTCGCTGAACTTAGAAGTCCTGACAACGTAGGAGAGAAAAACAAATCATTTGTCTGGGGAACTACACACTGTAAGAGTATAAGAGTTTTTGCATATCCAACTGTACACATACTCAGCATTTGTATTGGTTTACATATCCGATTCATCCAACAGTCTGCTGGACGTGTTAGTAAAAACAACAACCACCACATACTGCACCCCTCAGCTTCCTGTACTTAGTTACTGAACACCCAGATACATTCCTACATGTCATCAACTGGTGCTTTGATTTAATGTGGAGTTAACTCCCACAACTCACTGACATTTGATAACTAATGAAAGCAATGGAACACATTATACAGACCAACACAAGAGACAGAGTACTAGTGTAATACTGTATGTTGCTGGTTATGTTTACCACTAGTAAATGGCAAACTACTACAACAATCAACTAGTGGTCCTATTGTAAAGCAAGGCCTGTGCTAGGAGAGCTTACTTACAGTTGAAGTCGGAAGTTTATATACACCTTAGCAAAATACATATAAACTCAGTTTTTCACAATTTCTGACATTTAATCCTAGTAAAATTTCATTTTCTTAGGTAAATTAGGATCGCCACTTTATTTTAAGAATGTGAAATGTCAGAATAATAGTAGAGAGAATGATTTATTTCTGCTTGCAGACTTGTTTACGTGCTGCTGTGCGTTTTTTTGCCGATCTTACTTTGCTACCTGACTACTTCACAGTTTTTACTTTTTCATTACCGTATATTTTTTGTTTTTCCCTCACTCAACTTTTTTCGTTCAACTTTTTCACCCTGGAGGTTTTATCTGGACATGGTTTGTCAGGACTTCAAACAGCCGAAGCTAAGTAACATTAACACGATGCCTTCTAATTGCAGTCGTTGTACTTATAATATACAGGAGAACGATCGCCTTATGGCGAGGATAGCTGTGCTGCAAGCCCAGCTTCAGACGCAATCGTTAGGCAAGGGCAATTTCAGTGTAGGAAAGGATGAAACAGCGTCTGTGCCACCAGTAAGTACAGATAGTAACGTTAGTATAAACCCCCTCGCACAGTCCCCGCAGCCGGACGAGGGAAACGCTGTAGGAATGCTCAACCGGTGTCGCTTATTCAGCCGACAGAAACTTTCAACCGGTTCTCCCCATTAAGCGAGTCGGAGTCGGAGGACGAAACTTCTCTGGTCTCTGCTCCTCCCGTTGTGGGGTCTGAGACGCCGAAGCCTCTCACCATTAGCTCTGACAAATTGAAAACCCTAGTCATTGGCGACTCCATTACCCGCAGTATTAGACTAAAAACGAATCATCCAGCGATCATACACTGTTTACCAGGGGGCAGGGCTACCGACGTTAAGGCTAATCTAAAGACGGTGCTGGCTAAAGCTAAAACTGGCGAGTGTAGAGAGTATAGAGATATTGTTATCCACGTCGGCACCAACGATGTTAGGATGAAACAGTCAGAGGTCACCAAGCGCAACATAGCTTCAGCGTGTAAATCAGCTAGAAAGATGTGTCGGCATCGATTAATTGTCTCTGACCCCCTCCCAGTTAGGGGAGTGATGAGCTCTACAGCAGTCTCACAACTCAATCGCTGGTTGAAAACTGTTTTCTGCCCCTCCCAAAAGATAGAATTTGTAGATAATTGGCCCTCTTTGTGGGACTCACCCACAAACAGGACCAAGCCTGGCCTGTTGAGGAGTGACGGACTCCATCCTAGCTGGCGGGGTGCTCTCATCTTATCTACGAACATAGACAGGGCTCTAACTCCTCTAGCTCCACAATGAAATAGGGTGCAGGCCAGGCAGCAGGCTGTTAGCCAGCCTGCCAGCTTAGTGGAGTCTGCCACTAGCACAGTCAGTGTAGTCAGCTCAGCTATCCCCAATGAGACCGTGTCTGTGCCTCGATCTAGGTTGGGCAAAATTAAAGATGGCGGTGTTCCCTTTAGCAATCTCACTAGTATAAAGACCTCCTCCATCCCTGCCATTATTGAAAGAGATTGTGATACCTCACATCTCAAAATAGGACTACTTAATGTTAGATCCCTCACTTCAAAGGCACTTATAGTCAATGAACTAATCACTGATCATAATCTTGATGTGATTGGCCTGACTGAAACATGGCTTAATAAGCCTGATGAATTTACTGTGTAAAATGAGGCCTCACCCCCTGGTTACAGTAGTGACCATATCCCCCGCGCATCCCGCAAAGGCTGAGGTGTTGCTAACATTTATGATAGCACATTTAAATTTACCAACAAAAAAACCCAACAACAACGTTTTCGTCCTTTGAGCTTCTAGTCATGAAATCTATGCGGCCTACTCAATCACTTTTTATAGCTACTGTTTACAGGCCTCCTGGGCCATATGCAGCGTTCCTCACTGAGTTCCCTGAATTCCTATCGGACCTTGTAGTCATCGCCGATAATATTGTAATTTTTGGTGACTTTAATATTCACATGAAAAAGTCCACAGACACACTCCAAAAGGCTTTCGGAGCCATCATCGACTCAGTGGGTTTTTTCCAACATTTCTCTGGACCTACTCACTGCCACAGTCATACTCTGGACCTAGTTTTGTCCCATGGAATAAATGTTGTGGATCTTAATGTTTTTCCTCATAATCCTGGACTATCGGACGACCATTTTATTACGTTCGCAATCGCAACAAATAATCTGTTCAGACCCCAACCAAGAAGCATTAAAAGTCGGGCTATAAATTCTCAGACAACCCAAAGATTCCTTGATGCCCTTCCAGACTCCCTCTGCCTACCCAAGGATGTCAGAGGACAAAAATAAGTTAACCACCTAACCGAGGAACTCAATTTAACCTTGCGCCATACCCTAGATGCAGTTGCACCCCTAAAAACTAAAAACATTTGTCATAAGAAACTAGCTCCCTGGTATACAGAAAATACACAAGCTCTGAAGCAAGCTTCCAGAAAATTGGAACAGAAATGGCGCCACACCAAACTGGAAGTCTTCCGACTAGCTTGGAAAGACAGTAACGTGCAGTATCGAAAAGCCCTCACTGCTGCTCGATCATCCTATTTTTCCAACTTAATTGAGGAAAATAAGAACAATCCAAAATTTATTTTTGATACTGTCGCAAAGTTAACTAAAAAGCAGCATTCCCCAAGAGAGGATGGCTCTCACTTCAGCAGTGATGAATTCATGAACTTCTTTGAGGAAAAGATCATGATCATTAGAAAGCAAATTACGGACTCCTCTTTAAATCTGCGTATTCCTCCAAAGCTCCATTGTCCTGAGTCTGCACAACCCTGCCAGGACCTAGGATCAAGGGAGACACTAAAGTGTTTTAGTACTATATCTCTTGACACAATGATGAAAATAATCATGGCCTCTAAACCTTCAAGCTGCATACTGGACCCTATTAAAACTAAACTACTGAAAGAGCTGCTTTCTGTGCTTGGCCCTCCTATGTTGAACATAATAAACGGCTCTCTATCCACCGGATGTGTACCAAACTCACTAAAAGTGGCAGTAATAAAGCCTCTCTTGAAAAAGCCAAATCTTGACCCAGAAATTATAAAAAACTATCGGCCTATATCGAATCTTCCATTCCTCTCAAAAATTTTAGAAAAAGCTGTTGCGCAGCAACTCACTGCCTTCCTGAAGACAAACAATGTACACGAAATGCTTCAGTCTGGTTTTAGACCCCATCATAACACTGAGACTGCACTTGTGAAGGTGGTAAATGACCTTTTAACCCCTGTGCGGCCTCCGGGACGGACATCCAGCGACAAATCCTATCGCCATTAGCAAAACAAAATGTAATAATTTTTTTTTTTCAATTTTTTTTTCAAATTATATCGTTTTATAGATACACCTCTCCTGAATCGAACCACGCTGTCCGATTTCAAAAAGGCTTTACAGCAAAAGCAAAACATTAGATTATGTTAGAGGAGTATATCGTAAAAGTAGCCACATAGCCATTTTCTGACCAACCACATGCATCACAAATAACCAAAAAAACAGCTAAATGCAGCACTAACCTTTGACAATCTTCATCAGATGACACACCTAGGACATCATGTTACACAATACATGCACTCTTTTGTTCGATAAAGTTCAGATTTATATATAAAAACAGCATTTTACATCGGTGCGTAACGTTGACTAACTATTTTCCCTCAAATGCATCCGATGAAACAGCGCTACAATTTACTAAATTACTATTCGAAAACATTTTTAAAATGTAATATTGTCATTTTAAGATTTATAGATGAATATCTCTTGAAAGCACCTGTAATGCCAGATTTAAAAATAACTTTACTGGGTAATCACACTTTGCGATAAAAGGGGATGCGATACTCAGAACAATAGGCTAGCAATACTGGTCAGCGCCATCTTGGAACAATCGCATATCAAATCTAGTCTTGTATACTATTGTCAATAATCCCTTACCTTTGATTATCTTCATCCTTTGGCACTTCCAGGAATCCCAGGTCCACAACAAATTATATTTTCGTTCGAAAAAGTTCATCCTTTATGTTCCATTAGCTTGTTGTTGTTAGCGCGTTCTGAAGGCTGCACCAAAAGTTCCAACGTGCGCGGGGCTACTCTTTCAACAAAATGCATTTTTTTCTTATTTAGGTTCATTCAAACATGTCAAACGTTGTATAACATAAATCTTTAGGGCCTTGTTCAACTAGAGCTCCAATAAGATTCGAGGGGGATGATTGCATTGTGTTTCAAAACGTTTCGAAAGGGGAGGGTAGCTAGGGGCGCTGGCGTCATAATGGTGATGGCCCTCTCCGTGTGACCTCATTCTGTCAGTTTTCACAGTAGAAGGCTCAAATCACTTTGTAAAGACTGGGGACATCTAGTGGAAGCAATAGGAATTAACCATAGCTCATGGTGTGATTAATAGGCAACGTGATGAAGTTGAGTCCGCAATTCAGAATTCCACTTCCTGTTTCGATCTGTCTCGGGGTTTTGACTGCCATATGAGTTCTGTTATACTCACAGACACCATTCAAACAGTTTTAGAAACGTTAGGGTGTTTTCTATCCACAAGTGTTAATTATATGCATATCCTAGCTTCTGAGTTTGAGTAGTAGGCCGTTTAAAATGGGCACAATTTTCTTTCAAAATGCGCTGTGGCGCGCCCTATCCTAGGCGACCGTCAAGAGGTTAATGACGTTAGACCGAGGTTCTGTGTCTGTCCTCGTGCTCCTAGATCTTAGTGCTGTTTTTGATACCATAGATCACCACATTCTTTTGGAGAGACTGGAAACCCAAATTGGTCTACATGGACAAGTTCTGGCCTGGTTTAGGTCTTATCTGTCGGAAAGATATCAGTTTGTCTCTGTGAATGGTTTGTCCTCTGACAAATCAACTGTAAATGTCGGTGTTCCTCAAGGTTCTGTTTTAGGACCACTATTGTTTTCATTATATATTTTACCTCTTGGGGATGTCATTCGAAAACATAATGTTAAATTTAACTGCTATGCGGATGACACACAGCTGTACATTTCAATGAAACATGGTGAAGCCCCAAAATTGCCCTCGCTAGAAGCCTGTGTCTCAGACATAAGGAAGTGGATGGCTGCAAACTTTCTACTCTTAAACTCAGACAAAACAGAGATGCTTGTTCTAGGTCCCAAGAAACAAAGAGATCCTCCGTTGAATATAACAATTAATCTGGATGGTTGTACAGTCGTCTCAAATAAAACTGTGAAGGACCTCGGCGTTACTCTGGACCCTGATCTCTCTTTTGAAGAACATATCAAGACTGTTTCAAGGACAGCTTTTTTCCATCTACGTAACATTGCAAAAATTATAAACTTTCTGTCCAAAAATGACGCAGAAAAATTAATCCATGCCTTTGTTACTTCTAGATTGGACTACTGCAATGCTCTACTTTCCGGCTACCCGGATAAAGCACTAAATAAACTTCAGTTAGTGCTAAATCCGGCTGCTAGAATCCTGACTAGAACCAAAAAATGTGATCATATTAGTCCAGTGCAAGCCTCCCTACATTGGCTTCCTGTTAAGGCAAGGGCTGATTTCAAGGTTTTACTGCTAACCTACAAAGCATTACATGGGCTTGCTCCTACCTATCTTTCCGATTTGGTCCTGCCGTACATACCTACACGTACGCTACGGTCACAAGACGCGGGCCTCCTAATTGTTCCTATAATTTCTAAGCAAACAGCTGGAGGCAGGGCTTTCTCCTATAGAGCTCCATTTTTATGGAACAGTCTGCCTACCCATGTGAGAGACGCAGACTCAGTCTCAACCTTTAAGTCTTTACTGAAGACACATCTCTTCAGTAGGTCCTATGATTAAGTGTAGTCTGGCGCAGGGGTGTGAAGGTGAACGGAAAGACTGGAGCAACGAACCACCCTTGCTGTCTCTGCCTAGCCGGTTTCCCCTCTTTCCACTGGGATTCTCTGCCTCTACCCCTATTACGGGGGCTGAGTCACTGGCTTACTGGTGTTCTTCCATGACGTCCCTGGGAGGGGTGCATCACTTGAGTGGGTTGAGTCACTGACGTGGTCTTCCTGTCTGGGTTGGCGCCCCCCCTTGGGCTGTGCCATGGCGGAGATCTTTGTGGGCTATACTCGGCCTTGTCCCGGGATGGTATGTTGGTGGTTGGAGATATCCCTCCAGTGGTGTGGAGGCTGTGCTTTGGAAAAGTGGGTGGGGTTATATCCTACCTGTTTGGCCCTGTCCGGGGGTTTCATCGGATGGGGCCACAGTGTCTCCGGACCCCTCCTGTCTCAGCCTCCAGTATTTATGCTGCAGTAGTTTATGTGTCGGGGGGCTAGGGTCAGTCTGTCACATCTGGAGTATTTCTCTTGTATTTTCCGGTGTCCTGTGTGAATTTAAATATGCTCTCTCTAATTCTCTCTTTCTCTTTCTTTCTTTCTCTCTCTCGGAGGACATGAGCCCTAGGACCATGCCTCAGGACTACCTGGCTTGATGACTCCTTGCTGTCCCCAGTTCACCTGGCCGTGCTGCTGCTCCAGTTCCAAATGTTCTGCCTGCAGCTATGGAACCCTGACCTGTTCACCGGACGTGCTACCTGTCCCAGACCTGCTGTTTTCAACTCTCTAGAGACAGCAGGAGCGGTAGAGATACTCTCAAAGATCGGCTATGAAAAAGCCAACTGACAATTACTCTTGTGTTAATGACTTGTTGCACCCTCGACAACTACTATGATTATTATTATTTGACAATGCTGGTCATTTATGAACATTTGAACATCTAGGCCATGTGCTGTTATAATCTCCACCCGGCACAGCCAGAAGAGGACTGGCCACCCCTCATAGCCTGGTTCCTCTCTAGGTTTCTTCCTAGGTTTTGGACTTTCTAGGGAGTTTTTCCTCGCCACCGTGCTTCTACACCTGCATTGCTTGCTGTTTGGGGTTTTAGGCTGGGTTTCTGTACAGCACTTTGAGATATCAGCTGATGTAAGAAGGGCTATATAAATACATTTGATTTGATTTGATTTCTTTCATCACATTCCCTGTGGGTCAGAAGTTTACATACACTCAATTAGTATTTGGTAGCATTGCCTTTAAATTGTTTAACTTGGGTCAAACGTTTTAGATAGCCTTCCACAAGCATTCAACAATAAGTTGGATGAATTTTGGCCAATTCCTCCTGACAGAGCTGGTGTAACTGAATAAGTTTTGTAGGCCTACTTGCTCGCACACGCTTTTTCAGTTCTGCCCACAAATGTTCTATAGGATTGAGGTCGGGGCTTTGTGATGGCCACTCCAATACCTTGACTGTGTTGTCCTTAAGCCATTTTTCCACAACTTTGGAAGTATGCTTGGGGTCATTATCCATTTGGAAGACCCATTTGCAACCAAGCTTTAACTTCCTGACTGATGTCTTGAGATGTTGCTTCAATGTATCCACATCATTTTCCACCCTCATGATGCCATCTATTTTGTGAAGTGCACCAGTCCCTCCTGTAGCAAAGTACCCCCACAACATGATGCTGCCACCCCTGTGCTTCACGGTTGGGATGGTGTTCTTTGGCTTGCAAGCTTCCCCCTTTTCCTCCAAACATAACGATGGTCATTATAGCCAAAAAGTTCTATTTTTGTTTCATCAGACCAGAGGATATTTCTCCATAAAGTACAATCTTTGTCCCCATGTGCAGTTGCAAACCGTATTCTGGCTTTTTTTATGGCGGTTTTGGAGCAGTGGCTTCTTCCTTGCTGAGCGGCCTTTCATGTTATGTCGATATAGGACTCGTTTTACTGTGGATATAGATACTTTTGTACCGGTTTCCCCCAGCATCTTCACAAGGTACTTTGCTGTTGTTCGGTGATTGATTTGCAGTTTTCGCACCAAAATACGTTCATCTCTAGGAGACAGAACACGTCTCCTTCCTGAGTGGTATGACAGCTGTGTGGTCCCATGGTGTTTATACTTGCATACTATTGTTTGTACAGATGAACGTGGTACCTTCAGGCATTTGGAAATTGCTCCCAAGGATGAACCAGACATGTGGAGGTCTACACATTTTTTCTGAGGTCTTGGCTGATATCTTTTGATTTTCCCATGATGTCAAGCAAAAAGGCACTGAGTATGAAGGTAGGCCTTGAAATACATCCACAGGTACACTTCCAATTGACTCAAATTATGTCAATTAGCCTATCAGAAGCTTCTAATGCCATGACATCATTTTTTTGAATTTTCCAAGCTGTTTAAAGGCACAGTCAGCTTAGTGTATGTAAACTTCTGACCCCCTGGAATTGTGATGCAGTGAATTATAAGTGAAATAATCTGTCTGTAAACAATTGTTGGAAAAATTACTTGTGTCATGCACAAAGTAGATGTCCTAACCGACTTGCCAAAACCATAGTTTGTTAACAAGAAATTTGTGGAGTGGTTAAAAAAAAATTGTTTTAATGACTCCAACCTAAGTGCATGTAAACGTATGACTTCAACGCTGTTAGTGAAGAGATAGCCACACTACTTCACACGACCACAAAATCCCCACAAAATCAGCCGCAACTCACTTGCTTATCTAGTAATTCACACATACAGTACCAGTCAAACGTTTTGAAACACTTATTCATTCAAGGGTTTTTCTTTATTTTTACTATTTTCTACATTGTAGAGTAATAGTGAAGACATCAAACCTATGAAATAACACATATGAAATCATGTAGTAACCAAAAATGTGTTATTTTAGATTCTTCAAAGTAGCCACCCTTTGCCTTGATGGCAGCGTTGCACACTCTTGGCATTCTCTCAACCAGCTTCACCAGGAATTACAGTGGGGGAAAATGTATTTGATCCCCTGCTGATTTTGTACGTTTGCCCACTTACAAAGAGATGATCAGTCTATAATTTTAATAGTAGGTTTATTTGAACAGTGAGAGACAGAATGACAACAAAAAAATCCAGAAAAACGCATGTCAGAGATGTTATAAATTGATTTGCATTTTAATAAGGGAAATAAGTATTTGACCCCCTCTCAATCAGAAAGATTTCTAGCTCCCAGGTGTCTTTTATACAGGTAACGAGCTGAGATTAGGAGCACACTCTTAAAGTGAGTGCTCCTAACCACAGCTTGTTACCTGTGAAAAAGACACCTGTCCACAGAAGCAATCAATCAATCAGGTGCCAAACTTTTTCACAGTTTCTAAAACTGTTTGAATGGTGTCTGTGAGTTTAACAGAACTCATATGGCATGCCAAAACCTGAGAAGATTATGTACAGGAAGTGCCCTCTTTGACCATTTCTTGGCCTTCTATACTCTCTTTATCAAAAAATTTATTAAAAACAGAGGATCTCTGCTGTAACGTGACACTTTCTAAGGCTTTCCATCGGCTCTCAGAAGGCGCCAGAACGTTGAATGATGACTTTGCAGCCCCTGCCTGAAAAAAAGTAGTGCATTTGGATAGTGGTCGATCTGAGAACAATGAGACGGGCACGCGCGTGCACGTGAAGAGGCCATTTTACATTTTCAGTCTTTGAACGAAAAAGACGTCTCCCGGTCGGAATATTATCGCTATTTTATGAGAAAAATCAGATAAAAATTGATTTTAAACAGCGTTTGACATGCTTTGAAGTATGGTAATGGAATATTTAGATTTTTTTTGTCACGATACGCGTCCGTGTGTCACCGTTCGGATAGTGTCTTGAACGTAAGAACAAAACAGAGAATATTTGAACATAACTATGGATTATTTTGAACCAAAACAACATTTGTGGATGAAGTAGAGGTCCTGGGAGTGCATTCTGACGAAGAATAAATAATAATCCAATTTTTCTTATAGTAATTCTGAGTTTAGTGAACGCCAAACTTGGTGGGTGTCAAATTAGCTAGCTATCTACTCAGAATATTGCAAAATGTGCTTTTGCCGAAAAGCTATTTTAAAATCTGACACCGCGATTGCATAAAGGAGTTCTATATCTATAATTCTTAAAATAATTGTTATGTTTTTTGTGAACGTTTATCGTGAGTAATTTAGTAAATTCACCGGAAGTTTTCGGTATGTTTGCTAGTTCTGAACGTCACATGCTAATGTAAAAAGCTGTTTTTTGATATAAATATGAACTTGATTGAACAAAACATGCATGCATTGTATAACATAATGTCCTAGGGTTGTCATCTGATGAAGATCATCAAAGGTTAGTGCTGCATTTAGCTGTGGTTTTGTTTTTTGTGACATTATATGCTAGCTTGAAAAATGGGTGTCTGATTATTTCTGGCTGGGTACTCTGCTGACATAATCTAATGTTTTGCTTTCGCTGTGAAGCCTTTTTGAAATCGGACAGTGTGGTTAGATTAACGAGAGTCTTGTCTTTAAAATGCTGTAAAATAGTAATATGTTTGAAAAATGGAAGTTTTCGGATTTTAGAGGAGTTTGTATTTCGCGCCACGCCCAATCATTGGATATTGGAGCAGGTGTTCCGCTAGCGGAACATCTAGATGTAAGAGGTTAAACCGATGTATACCACTTGTATGATTTATTAATTATTATGAGTATTTCTGTTTTTGAATTTTGGCGAGCTGCTATTTCACTGGGTGTTGTCAAATCAATCCCGTTAACGGGATTGGCGCGTGAAGGGATCACTGAGAAGTTAAGCTTAATAGGGGGCCTCTACCCAGGACCGTTCTTCGGGTCCGTACCCCTCCCAATCCACCAGGTAGTGGATGCGACCACCCAGGCGCTTAGAGTCAAGAAGGGCTTGGACGGAATGAGCCGGTGCACCGCCGACGTCAAACGAAGGTGTGCCACTGGAGGATGGAGAGGGCTGTACCTCACAGGCTTGAGAAGGGACACATAGAAGGATGAGGAGATCCGGTATTGGCGGGGCAACTGGAGACGGTAGATGACCGGATTGATGCGGTGTGTTATTTTGAAGGGACCAATGAACCATGGACAGAACTTTTTGCAGGGGTCACAAAGCCGGATGTCCTGGGCAGAAAGCCACACATGTTGCCCAGGGTGGAAGAGTGGAGTAGGTCGGCGACGTCGGTCAGCGAACCGTTTCTGGGACAGGGAAGCTTGATGTAGGTGCCAATGTGCGGTCTCCCAAACCTTCTCAGTCCATCGAAACCACCCATCAATGGCAGGCACAGTTCCGGGCTCTGTCTCCCATGGGAACACAGGGGGCTGGTATCCGAGGACACACTGAAAAATAGTGAGATGGAGTGAGGAATGCACCAGGGAGTTCTGTGCATATTCGGCCCAGGCTAGATAGCGACTCCACTTGTGTGGTTGGTGGGTGCAGTGTTGGCGAAGGTACTTCCTATTTCCTGATTCAGGCATTCCGTCTGCCCGTTGTTTTTGGGATGGTACCCCCAGTCGGTCGCAGAAGGCTCGCCACACCCTGGAGACGAACTGGGGTCCCCAATCCAAAACGAAGTCTTCCGGGATCCCATACAGTTAGAACATGCACCCGGCCAATACCATGCATTAGGTAGATGCAGAAGGGGGATGAGTTGGCACATCTTGGAGAACCGGTCCACTACAACTAAAATAGTAATGAATTCTGAAGAGTCTGGAAGATCAATGAGGAAATCCACGGCGATGTGGGACCATGGTCTGTGTGGTATAGGTAAAGGCTCGAGTTTACCGGTAGGTAGTTGGCGAGGGCTCTTTGCCCATGCACAGACGGGACAGGAAATAATGTAATCTCGGGCATCTGCTGTTAGGGATGACCACCAGAACTTGCGTGTCAGTAGCTCCGTAGTCCGGGTGATCCAGGTATGGCCAGAACTCAGCAAGGTATGGCACCACTGCATTAGTTGGGGTTTGACGGACGCCGGAACGTAGGTCTTGCCTGCAGGGGTGTCGGGAGGTGCTGGGTCGTGGCGTAGGGCCTCTTGGACGGCTGATTGGATTTCCCACTATATGGGTCCCACGACACAAGACGGGGGCAGGATGGGCTCGGGAGCTGGGTTAGAGGAAGGGGAGTCTTAAGATGGGATAAGGAATCAGCATTCACATTTTTCTTGCCGGGCAGATAGGTGACGGTGAAGTTGAAGCGGGTGAAGAAGAGTGCCCAGCGAGTTGTCTGGGGTTGAGCCTCTTAATTACCTCTTACATCTAGACGTTCCGCTAGCGGAACACCACTCCAATATCCAATGATTGGGCGTGGCGCGAAATACAAACTCCTTGAATATCCGAAAACTTCCATTTTTCAAACATATGACTATTTTACACCATTTTAATAAAGACAAGACTCTCCTTTATCTAACCACACTGTCCGATTTCAAAAAGGCTTTACAACGAAAGCAAAACATTCGATTATGTCAGCAGAGTACCCAGCCAGAAATAATCAGACACCCATTTTTCAAGCTAGCATATAATGTCACAAAAACAAAACCACAGCTAAATGCAGCACTAACCTTTGATGATCTTCATCAGATGACACTCCTAGGACATTACGTTATACAATACATGCATGTTTTGTTCAATCAAGTACATATTTATATCAAAAAACAGCTTTTTACATTAGCATGTGACGTTCAGAACTAGCATTCCCACAGAACACTTCCGGTGAATTTACTAAATTACTCACGATAAACGTTCACAAAAAACATAACAATTTTTTAAAGAATTATAGATACAGAACTCCTTTATGCAATCGCGGTGTCCGATTTTAAAATAGCTTTTCGGTGAAAGCACATTTTGCAATATTCTGAGTAGATAGCTCGCCATCACGGGCTAGCTAATTTGACACCCACCAAGTTTGGTACTCACCAAACTCAGATTTACTATAAGAAAAATTGGATTACCTTTGCTGTTCTTCGTCAGAATGCACTCCCAGGACTTCTACTTCAACAACAAATGTTGGTTTGGTTCCAAATAATCCATAGTTATATCCAAATAGCGGCGTTTTGTTCGTGCTTTCAAGACACTATCCAAAGGGTAACGAAGGGTGACGCGCATGGCGCATATCGTGACAAAAAATTTCAAAATATTCCATTACCTTACTTCGAAGCATGTCAAACGCTGTTTAAAATCAATTTTTATGCTATTTTTCTCTTAAAATAGCGATAATATTCCGACCGGGAAACCCTGTTTTCGTTCAAAGACTCAAAGTTGAAAATGGAGTCGTCTCGCGCATGCGCGCACCCGTCTCATTGTTCTCAGATCGACCACTTACCAAATGCGCTACTGTTTTTCAGCCAGAGACTGCAAAGTCATCATTCAACGTTCTGGCGCCTTCTGAGAGCCTATGGGAGCCTTAGAAAATGTCACGTTACAGCAGAGATCCTTTGTTTTGGATAGAGATGACAAAGAAGGCCAAGAAATGGTCAGACAGGGTACTTCCTGTACAGAATCTTCTCAGGTTTTGGCCTGCCATTTGAGTTCTGTTATACTCACAGACACCATTCAAACAGTTTTAGAAACTTTGGAGTGTTTTCTATCCAAAGCTGCTAATTATATGCATATTCTAGTTTCTGGGCAGGAGTAATAACCAGATTAAATCGGGTACGTTTTTTTTCTGGCCGTGAAAATACTGCCCCCTATCAATAGCAAGTTAACACTTCTTAAGTACTCCAAATTGCGGTGGTCGGTAAGGACAAGGAATGGGTGACGAGCTCCCTCTAACCAGTGGCGCCACTCATCGATAGCCAGCTTAATGGCAAGGAGTTCTTGGCTCCCGACATCATAGTTCATCTCAGCGGGTGACAGTTTCTTGGAAATAAAGCCACTTGGATGTAGTTTGTGAGGTGTCTCTACCCGCTGAGAGTGAACCGCTCCTAGGCCGACCTCGGATACATCAACATCCAGAACAAAAGGAAGGGTAGGATCTGGCTACCTAAAGATGAGTGCAGAGGTGAAAAGGCATTTCAAGGTCTCAAATGCAGTAATGGCGGTGTCAGTCCATTGGAGGGTACAGGTTTCTTGACTGGTGAGAGCTGAGAGAGGAGCGGTTGTGCTGCTGCCGTTTCGGATGAATCGGAGATAGTAGTTGAAAAATCCTAGGAAACGTTGTAGTTCCTTTAGGGTGGTAGGTTTGGGCCAGTTAAGCACGGCCATGACTTTGCAATACAAAACCTAGGAAGGTTACCGTAGTAACGTGAAAGGCGCTCTTCTCAGCCTTGACATAAATATGGTGGTCCTGAAGCCGTTGGAGGACCTGTTGCACATGCTGTACGTGTTCTGCAATGGAGTGAGAGTAGATCAAGATATTGTCAATGTACACGATGAGGAACTGGTTGATCATGTCCTGGAAAACTTCATTCATGAAGGACTGGAAGACTGCGGAAGCATTGGTGAGAACGTAGGGCATAACCAGGTATTTGTAGTGACCACTAGCGGTGATGAACGCCATCTTCCACTCATCCCCACTTCGGATATGGACCAGGTTGTAAGCAGTATGTAGGTCCAGTTTGGAGTAGATGGTAGCCTGTCCAACTTTTTCTAGTGCGGCCGGAATCAGAGGAAAGCAATTCTTGATGGTAACGTCATTGAGGGTTCAGTAATCTATGCAGGGACGGAGACTGACCATCCTTTTTTTCACAAAGGGAAACTGGATGCAGCCGGAGACGTGGATGGACGGATGAATCCCGTGTCAAGGGTCTCTTCTATATAGGTGTCCATAGCCTCATTCTCTGGGATGGACAAGGAGTAGATCCGACCCTTAGGGAGCGATGCCCCAGGAAGGAGTTTGATCACACAGTCCTCCTGGCAATGAGAGGGCAGAATGGACGCCTTTTTCTTGCTGAAGACACTCTGGAACTGGGCATATACAGGTGGGATGTGGGTTGGAATCACAGACTCCGATCCTTCTGTAGAGGTGGCTCGACAGGGTAGATTGAAGCAGTTCTTAAAACAGGAGGGAAACCATGACAGCAGTTCCCCTTGCCGCCAGGAGATGGCAGGGTCGTGAAGGCTTAGCCAGGGGTAACCGAGTATGAGGGGTTCCTTAGGCGAAGACAACACCATTAACTGAATGACCTCAGAGTGAAGGAGGCCAATCTAAAGGGTGATACTTTCGGTCATGTGAGTCACAAGACCAGTTCCGAGAGGTTGTCCATCCAGCGCATTAAAACTAAAGGGAGGATTAACAGGGATTAGTTTGACTCTTAACTGTTGTACCAATTGTTCGTCAGTGAAATTACTAGCGGCCCCCGAGTCCACAAGTCCCTCCACAAACTGAGTGACCCCATTAGCAGAAAGAAGAGCCGGGATACCAAACTGCCTTTTGGTAATATTCAAAATGTAGAGGTGCTTACCCGGGTGGAAGTGGAGGAGTTGTGGTCACCCCTTCGTGGGGGGCGAACCAGACAGCTATTGAGTAGATGGTTACTCTCTCCACAATAGAGGCACAGGGTTTCACGTAACCTCCGATGTCTCTTGGCAGGCGTGAGAGGGATGAGTTGCATGGGTTCGGGGCTATTAGACCCTGGTGGAGGAGAGAAAGGCATGGAAGACTCGCAGGCCATGGGTGACTGTATAGGTCTGAGGTCCACCAATAGGTTGCCAACGGATATGGACATCCGGATGTATTGGTTTTGGTCCGTTAAATCTCCTCTGCAGGCCAGTTCGGTCTGTAACTCCCGATTAAGACCCATCCGGTAGACTGTAAGGAGAGCTGGTTCACTCCATCCACTGCTGGCTGCCACGGTGCGGAACTCAAGGGCATACTCAGGGGTGGAGCGACGGTCCTGTCACAGCTCACAAAATAGGTCCCCGGTGTGACGACCTGAAACTGAATGGTCAAACACCTCCTTGAAGAGGGCGTGGAAACATTCAGAGGACATATTCAGAACTTTGAGCAGCCCACAGGGCTGTGACCCAATCCAGAGCTTTGCCTGTCAGTAGGGAGATGGCGAAGTCCACCCTGTCTTTGTCAGAGGTGAAGTCAGCGGCATGATGGTCTATGTACAGGTTACATTGCATGAGAAATCCTTGACATTTCCCTGGGGAGCCGTCATATTTATTAGGCATAGATATGGGGGGAGATGAACGAGAGGAGGCTGTGGCACCTGATATCAGGGAAGTAGGAATGGACTGGCGAAGGAGTTTGCAGAATTCATCGATTTGTTCCTCCTGTCAGGCTAGACGGAGCTGCAGCTCCGCTGAATCCATCTGTCGTTTTTGGTGAGGTATTCTGTAATGAACACAATGGGAGACAGAGAGCTGGTTTCAAGCGCAGGGCGCAGCAGGTGTTTATTTGTAAAGGACCACAAGAGGAGGCAGGTAGCTGGGTCCAGGGGCAGGCAGAAGGTCAAACACAGGGGGTCAAAAAGGGCAATAGTACAGGCAAGGAAAAGGTAAAAGGCGTCGTTAGTGAGGCAGGCCAAAACTATCATACACGGGAGGATTAAATTACG
This sequence comes from Salmo trutta, assembly GCF_901001165.1. NCBI lineage: Eukaryota > Metazoa > Chordata > Actinopteri > Salmoniformes > Salmonidae > Salmo > Salmo trutta. The sequence goes on from NC_042965.1 coordinate 33,491,143, forward strand.
GGAAACACAGAGCTCTGAATAGAAGTGTGTCACAAAACAAACAATACCTCACAAAGATGGGGTGCAAAGAACTGAACTAAATAGTGTGTGATAATGACATGCAGGTGTGTGAACAGGTGATCAGAATTCAGGTGATTGGAATCTGGAGAGTGAACTGCGTTCAGGGGATCTACGTGTTTGAGAGTGTGAGTTGGAAGCAGACGTTACATATACCAGGAGCTGTACCAGTCCCGCCACGTCCGTTGCCTCATCCAGCGTTAACACATATAATTCATTGGCTTGTATGCAAAGCAGTAATTGTTTCAAAACGTCTCCTGCCATGTCACCGATGTGTCGTGAAACAGTGTTGTTCCATGAAGTTTATTGGGCCTTTTCCCCCAGCATTGCCCCAGCCATATGCGAAGGCAGCAGGAAGAATTAAGTCCTCCACAATGGTATGGGGCTTGCCTGTCCTAGCCACTTGGTAGCTCACCATATAAGACGCTTCTTGCCCCTTCTAATTAATGGTACCTGTTGCTTTTATACGTCTTACTACTCAAAAGTTGTCTTTATTCTCGCTCAAAACACTCCTGTGGCTTATTTTTCAAATTGTCATGTTTTGTTTGCAAATGTCTATGCAAGAGTGAAGGTTTCCCACGAGAGAGTAACGGTTAATGTGATTGGATGTTAATTATTTGACTAGGCTACCTGTATTTGACATTATGTTGTTATTTCGCTGATCACTAGATGAATATAAATGTACTGTTTGAATATGTGAATTAATATATATATAATATGAGAATTTTATATATATATATATATATATATATATATTATTATATTTTTTATGTGAATCACATTTTTATTTGGCGTACCCCCGACGGCATTGCACGAACCCCTGGTGGTACGCGTACCCCAGTTTGGGAATACCTGCATCAGACCAAAGGACAGATTTCACCGGATTAATGTCCATTGCTCGTGTTTCTTTTTCCTTTTTTTCTTTTTTTCTTTATCCTTTATTTAACTAGGCAAGTCAGTTAAGGACAAGTTCTTATTTACAATGACAACCTACACCGGCCAAACCCGGAAAACGCTGGGCCTTCCAGGTTGCTGGATCGAATCCCCGAGCTGACAAAGTAAGCATCTGTCGTTCTGCCACTGAGCAAGGCAGTTAACCCACTGTTCCCCGGGTGCTGAAGACATGGATGTCAATTAAGGCAGCTGATTCAGAGGGGTTGGGTTAAATGCGGAAGATGCATTTCAGTTGAATACATTCAGTTGGACAACTGACTAGGTATCCCCCTTTCCTTTTCCAATTGTGCGCCGCCCTATGGGACTCTCAATCACGGTCGGACGTGATTCAGCCTGGATTCAAACCAGGGACTGTAGTGACACTCCTTTTACTGAGATGCAGTGCCTTAGACCACTGCGCAACTCGGGAGCCAATAATTCTTGGCCCAAGCAAGTCTCTTCTTATTATTAGTGTCCTTTAGTAGTGGTTTCTTTGCAGCAATTCGACCATGAAGGCCTGATTCACACATTCTCCTCTGAACAGTTGATGTTGAGATGTGTCTGTTACTTGAACTCTGTGAAGCATTTATTTGGGCTGCAATTTCTGAGGCTGGTAACTCCAATGAACCTATCCTCTGCAGCAGAGGTACCTCTGGGTCTTCCTTTCCTGTGGCGGTCCTCATGAGAGCCAGTTTCATCATGGCTCTTGACAGCTCTTGAAGAAACTTTAAAAGTTCTTAATGTTCTGCATTGACTCACCTTCATGTCTTAAAGTAATGATAGACTGTCGTTTCTCTTTGCTTATTTGAGCTGTTCTTTCCATAATATGGACTTGGTCTTTTACCAAATAGGGCTATCTTCTGTATACCAACCCTACCTTGTCACAACACAACTGATTGGCTCATACGCATTCATTTCACAAATGAACTTTTAACAAGGCACACATTTTAATTGAAATGCATTCCAGGTGACTACCTCAAGAAGCTGGTTGACAGAATTCCAAGAGTGTGCAATGCTGTCATCAAGGCAAAGGGTGGCAACTTTGATTTGATTAACCCTTTCTTGGTTACTACATGATTCCATATGTGTTATTTCATAGTTTTCTACAATGTAGAAAATAGTAAAATAAAGTAATCCCTTGAATGAATAGGTGTGTCCAAACCTTTGACTGGTACTGTACATGCAGCAGTTGTGTTATGTTTTGACATCATTATGTGGTGTTGCATTGTGTTTTCTTTTCCTGGCGTATGTGTAATGCTGTGTGTTGATGTTGTGTTGATTTGTCCTGGTGTGTGACGGGGTCATTGAGAGGTTTGGCAAACTATCATTGCATCTTAACAGAAGAACAGCATGAGATTCATTAGATGCATCATGCAGTCACACACACCGTCACACAGACACACACAGAAACACACACACAGAACCCCCCCCCCCCCACGCCCCGCTGCCAGCATTTCTTCCAGCAAGGAACAGCTTTACCACAACCACATGTTCTACATGAACATGACCTCATTGGGTAAATGCAATCGTCACTCTTTTGCATTGCTAAATTCTTTATCCTCACCCTCTGTGAATGCACTGTTAGATGCTTTATTCTTATCGCATTTGGAAGAAAGTACAGGGTAATGAATGGAAATGGTCTGCAAAGCGTGAAATGCATCAACTTACGTACTGTTGACAAGGCAGCCTATTCTAATCATCCAGCCAACATTGGGTCTTTCATTACACTTATTTTATTAGATCACCTGTTGTTAAATTCAAATATGTCGACCAATACTGACCTATAACTTTAAATGATCCCAGAGGCACTTGGCCTCATCCTTTACTGTTGTGCTAGCTAGAAAAGCATCTCTGTGTCTCTCTATTTAGATTCTGTTCGCATTTTAATCTTTGTTTCTGTAGTCTTTATATTGTCTTATTCCCTAGCCATGGCTTGAGCTTGACGAGGGAGTCTGGTATTTACTCCATCTTAAAATGGCATAATCTCTTTCATTGTGGTTTAGTGCTCAGCTGGAATAAGATTGGCTGAGACAGGCATGCCTCACATGATGTGTGTGTGCGTGTAAATGTGTGTGTGTGTGTGCGTGTGTGTGTGTGTGTGTGTTGTGCTACCCACATCCACCCAGCTCTTCTTCGCACAGATGGCACAAATATGGACGCCAGCGAGATGATTCTTTCAACCCAACAGGCGGAAGAGGCTGGAAGACAAAGCGATTAAACAAATTAGACCTCTTAACGAAGGACAATGAGCATGAGACAGCTGTCTAAACCCATCTCCCTAAAGCATGTGTAATACAGAAATGCAGCGGAGGTACATGTACAACAGAGGAGGCTGGTTGGAGGAGCTATAAGAGGACGGGCTCAATGTAATGGCTCGAATCAGTGTAACGGAGTCAAACAAGTTGTTTCCATGTGTTTGATGTGTTTGGTACCGTTCCATTGATGCCATTCCAGCCATTACAATGAGCCCATCCTCCTATAGATCCTCCCACCAGCTTCCTCTGATATACAGATCCAACCATGACCATGGGGAAATGTACACCTCCAATGTGCTCCTGCTCTAAGCTTGCTATGTGAAGAAACATAGTCAGGTACTCAGTGGCATTCATATGTTTGTGTATAGAGCAATAGCATACTCTGTACTGACAAAATAAATAATACTGAAAGTTGTTCTAGCGAATCAAAAGACCTGTGCTGGTGTTTATCATGTAATGGCTGCACTTAACTCTGTTTTATCTGGCCCATAGACACCTTCACATTTGATTAATGTTGCTGGATGTGCTGGCTCTTCTATGAAAGTCGCCTGCCAAAGCTACCAGCCATAGCCATATCACTTTGCATATCTCTCTCACACACACACACACACACACACACACACACACACACACACACACACACACACACACACACACACACACACACACACACACACACACACACACACACACAGACACACACACACACACACACACACACACACAAACACAAACAGTTAGAACAATGGCCTGCTCCATGACAGCTCTGCCAAAGCCATGGCCATATCACTAAGCTTTTTCAGCTTTTTGTTGTTGCTGGCCCTACCATACTGCTGACACGTCCCTCTCTCTTGGTGTCAGCAGTATGGCAGGGCCAGAAATCAGGCAAATAGGGAGGAAATCTAATGTTACTTTTCAGATGAAACCGTTTTTTAAACTGTATGAATTACAGTATGTTCCTGAGTTTAACAAAAATGTATTCTAATCAAATGTATTTGTCAGATACACATGGCTAGCAGGTGTTAATGCAAGTGTAGCGAAATGCTTGTGCTTCTAGTTCCGACCATGCAGTAATATCTAACAAGTAATATAACCTAACAACTCCACAACAACTACCTTGTACACACAAGTGTAAAGGAATGAATACCAATATGTACATAAAAATATATAAATGAGTGATGGCCGAACGGCATAGGCAAGATGCAGTAGATGTTATGGAGTACAGTATAAACATATGAGATGAGTAATGTAGTGTTTGAAAACATATAAAGCGGCATTGTTTAAGGTGGCTAGTGATATATTACATCAGGATGGCATGATGCAGTAGATGGTATAGAGTACAGTATATACATATGAGATGAGTAATGTAGGTTATGAAAACATTATATAAAGTTGCATTGTTTAAAGTGGCTAGTGATACATTTAATTACATCAAGAGTGTCAAGATGCAGTAGATGGTATAGCGTACAGTACATACATATGAGATGAATAATGTAGGTTATGTAAACATTATATAATATAAATCAAGTGGCTAGTGATTACATCAATTTTCCCATTATTAAAGTGACTTGAGTTGAGTCAGTACGTTGGCAGCAGCCACTCAATGTTAGTGATGGCTGTTTAACAGTTTGATGGCCTTGAGATAGAAGCTTTTTTCAGTCTCTTGGTTCCAGCTTTGATGCACCTGTATTGACCTCGCCTTCTGGATGTTAGCGGGGTGAACAGGCAGTGGCTCGGGTGGTTTCTGTCCTTGATGATCTTTTTGGCCTTCCTGTGACATCGGGTGGTGTAGGTGTCCTGGAGGGCAGGTAGTTTGCACCCGGTGATGCGTTGTGCAGACCTCACTACGCTCTGGAGAGCCTTCCGGTTATGGGCAGAGCAGCTGCCGTACCAGGCGGTGACACAGCCCAGCAGGATGCTCTCGATTGTGCATCTGTAAAAGTTTGTGAGTGTTTTTGGTGACAAGCCGAATTTCTTCAGCCTCCTGAGGTTGAAGAGGCGCTGCTGTTCGCAAGATAAACTGTTAGAACCTTTTTTTAAATGTTGTCAATCATATGAGTTACATCCCACTCACCCTTTGCTCCTCGGGGGAATCCACCCACCACTGATGTGGTTGAAACTTGTTGTTTGATGAATCTGGACGACAACAGTACAGAGTTTGCTTCGTCTAATACAGAAATTCAAAGAGCATAAAGTCTGAATAAAAGGAAAAGCCTGATAATGAATGGGAGGGCTAATGAGTTGGTACACATTGCATTTGATTGTCTTCCCCGCATTGGTTCATTAGCCCAAGTCCCACATCGTTTTACACCATTGGTAGCTTCATTATGGCTAAAAATACAAGTCAAGCACATTTTAGGGCTCATTTGAACAGTACGTGAAGGATCTGAACCAAACGTTAGCATTTTAATGATACACGCCTGGCTCCGTTTTATTCTCTATGGCTGTGGATAACTTAAACATAATCCCATTTATATGTTCATAAATATCTTTATATTGTAGCTATCTTTTCTCAAGTGCTGATTGTCTGTGATATTCTAAGTCTCGGATTTTACACTCACACACAAACACACACACACTCACGCATGCATGCACACACAGGCCATTCAAACAATTGCCGTTGTTTATTTTTTAGAGAGGAGCCTGGGACTGAGTATCGCCAGGTTTTAGAAAGGTGCAAATTGAAGCAGCAGTCTCTTCCTGCTCCGGTGGAGATCTCAGTTTGTTCTAATGAGGGAGAGGAGAGACAGAACTGTGTGAGCCTGCTCAAGTCTGGCCCTGGGATCAGAGCTGACCCCACAGTCTCCTGTCACATTTAATTAAAGCTGTGATTCAGCAAGCTAGACAACCTGGCTGCCTCACTGGGCCAGTGGTTTGCCGTTTACTATAGAGTTAGCAAGGAGCTCTAGGTTTTTAAAGATAGCTGCCTCACGGCAGCTCTGGGTTTTGGACCAACTGTCTTTCTTGGCCCATGTGATGGAGGCCCATAATATTCAGCACATTTTCTACACGGCTAATATCTGCTGGACAGCCTCGGAGCCAGAAAAAAAATACATTAATTTCCAGCCCTCAGTGCTGCTTAGCATCCAGCTCTCACTGACAATTTATGGAAAATTATAGGAGGAGGGAAGGGAAAAGATTTCATTCCTTCACTAAGTCTGACGTTCATTTGAATCCCGCATCAAGACACCATACAGCTTTTCAGAGTCATAAATCACAGGGAAGATGAGGAAAATGGCCAGAATCAAATTTATGCCTTTTTCCAACATCTTACGGTCTGCTACCACTTAGAGACCCATATCAATCATAGATAAAGTCTTTAGCTGAAAGAAAACACGCACATATATTGTCTTTGCGAGATAAACTGGCTCCACTGAGCAATACGTGCTGAAATATATAAAACAAATCAAACCTTTTGGTATGTTGGCTGGATGTTCTGTTGTCCCGGTTTCGCCGCCCTGACCTAGATATGAATACAATAACGCCTAGATGTGTGGGCTGCACTGTGCTTAGAATCTTCAGTTCAATTCCTCTCTGGATACAATATTGAATATGAGCAAACAATCAAAATTGACCATTTAACCTCTGGTCTTCTAATAGATGCTGGATAACAATGTGACCTTTGTACCTATGGTCCTCTCTGTGTCAATACACCAATGTAGGCTGTAACAGTGAGTGTGGGCTTTTCCTTTGTTATCTTTTGCCTTTTGAACTCGGCACCCAAAGCCCAAATATGTTTAATAACTATAAACTTTTGAGTGGAGCACGCCAATTCCTCATTCTATGAATACACCAAAGTAGATACTTTTTTTTCACAAAATATGAATTTCTCACATACATGTATAAAACTGTAACCATGTTGGTTTTGTGGTAATATGTGATGTGTATCTGGTAGTTACCATGTGTGTTGAACTCTTTAAAGTAATTACTAGAAACTATATTTCATTTTTTATTTATTTTATTTCAGGTAACCAGGTAGGCCAGTTGAGAATAAGTTCTCATTTACAACTGCGGCCTGGCCAAGATAAAGCAAAGCAGTGCCACAAAAACAACAACAGAGTTACACAAACAAATGTACAGTTAATAACAAAAAAGAAAAATCGAAAAATCTAAGTACAGTGTGTGCAAATGTAGAAAACTAGGGAGGTAGGCAATAAATAGGCCCTAGAGGCAAAATAATTACAATTTAGCATTAATACTGGAGTGATGGATGTGCAGATGATGATGTGCAAGTAGAGATACTGGGGTGCAAAAGAGCAAGAGGGTAAGTAATAATATGGGGATGAGGTAGTCGGGTGTGCTATTTATAGATTGGCTGTGTACAGGTACAGTGATCGGTAAGCTGCTCAGACAGCTGATGCTTAAAGTTAGAGAGGGAAATATAAGACTCCAGCTTCAGATATTTTTGCAATTCGTTCCAGGCATTGGCAGCAGAGAACTGGAAGGAAAGGCGGACAAAGGAAGTGTTGGCTTTGGGGGTGACCAGTGGAATATACCTTCTGGAGCGCGTGCTATGGGTGGGTGTTGCTATGGTGACCAGTGAGCTGAGATAAGGCGGGGCTTTACCTAGCAAAGACTTATAGAGGACCTGGAGCGGTCACGACTTCCACCGAAGTCGGCTCCTCTCCTTGTTCGGGTGGCGTTCGGCAATCGACATCACTGGCTTTCCAGCCATCGCAGCTCCATTTCTCATATTCCATTGGTTTTGTCTTGTTCCATTACACACCTGGTTTTCATTCCATAATTACTGCATGTATTTAGTCCTCTGTTCCCCTCCATGTCTTTGTGTGTAATTGTTTGTTTGTTATGTGGATTATTGTTGGGCGCTTCACTTTTGCTATGTTCTGTGTTTTTGGCACGTTATTGTTTTTATGTGCTGTCATTTGTGGAACGGAATTAAAATGCGCCTGTTCACTACACTCTGCTCTCCTGCACCTGACTTCGCCTCCCGTACACACCCTTGACATGAGCCAGTGGGTTTGGCGACGGATAAGTAGTGAGGGCCAGCCAACGAGAGCATGCATGTCGCAGTGGTGGGTATATGGGGCTTTGGTGATAAAACGGATGGCACTGTGATAGACTGCATCCAGTTTGCTGTGTAGAGTGTTGGGGGCTATTTTGTAAATGACATCGCCAAAGTCAAGGATCGGTAGGATAGTCAGTCTTTCAAGGGTATGTTTGGCGGCATGAGTGAAGGAAGCTTTGTTGCGAAATAGGAAGCCGATTCTAGATTTAATTTTGGATTGGAGATGCTCAATGTGAGCACACAATGTCTGGGAAATGCCTGATATATCCCTGATGAAGCTGAAACAGGTATGTATAATAAACCGGTACCTATAATTTTCCTTCTTTTCATCAGATGGATGTGTTCTGAGGCATGGCCTGACTCCCAGGCCCATTGGTAGGCCTGCTCTGTCTCAGTGTCCATTTTACCTCAAGTTGCTGGAAATCCCCCTGAAAGTCATCCTTCACTGGCAGTCAGCAGCCATTTCACAGAGACACCCGAGACTGAACACAAAAGAGGTCTCAATCTTTCAGGTGCTATAAAATGACTAGACTTTTTCTGGGATGGAAATACTCAGACAGGAAGAAAAAAATGATGACGAGAATCAGGAAAGTGTAGTTGTGTATTAGAGCCATTGGGTTGTCAATATTTGTCCAAGCTGGAGTCAACGGGACTATAGCCCTAATCTTAAACCTTATCCTCACCTCACCACTATAAAACACTATAAATAATAAACAAGTGCACAATACAATCTCCATGAATCCTCTTCCGTCAACTTGTACTTCGGGACATACTGCCAGATTACTTTAGTTCTTGAGACACACATAGAGAGGGCGTTGTACAGTATTTTTCCTCATAATGATATCGATCTACTTGATAGTGTGATGGAGTATGTAATAATGTGCTTGTGGGTTTTGGAATAATTCATTGGTAATACATCTGTTGGAGCCCTTTACATTCATACTTGTATATGGATTGAAAATGGCAGATTTGGGCACTGATAAGCACCTAAATTGGAACGCAGTAGCTGTACAGTAACAGGCTATACATTAACATCAGAGCTCATGGTCTCTGCTTCATGTATGGGTTTTTATGGGTTTTGTGTTTTGACTGCAGCCGTTCTGAACTTGAGCACCACGTGCGACCAGAAGTTACCCCCATCCCCCCTCTAATTGGGATGGGGGTAACAATTTTTTTGTTTTCCAACTGATGGAAATGCTGTAAATTATGAGGACTTGATGTATTTTCAAAGATAAAACACTGAGGATTATAATAAATACCACTTTGATGATGTCATACAAGTAAGACAAACACGTGAGTCCAAATATGCACTTCCGTATCATAAAACTTGTCATTTACAGAGTCAATGTTTATGATCACTATGATTGACGTACAGTTCCAATATGATGTGGCATTATACCCTGGGTTGTCCTGAACAGAATGAGCATTGTTTGTTCTATTGTGAAGAAAATTTGCAGCGGACCACACATCTGAATGAACTCATAACCGAAATTACGATCTACTTCTCTGAATTGTCTTGTAATTTTATAGTTTAGCTAGTCATGTTGACAATAGAACAGGCTTTCAAATGATGCCCACCTGACCCAGATTGCTATTTATAATGGATCGTATTTGGATTGCATAAACAACAGTTCTTGTGTAAAGACGGGAGGCAGGGGTGTGCTCCAAAGAAAACAACTGCAAGTGTGTTTGCTCTAGTTCCTCAACGGCACAGCTAGGAGAGCTCAAAAAAGCACTTCACGGTTGTCTTTTCTATGAGTCATAAAAGTGCATTGAAGTTACTTAGGAAACACTTTGGAGAGGTGTGTGGCCACTTGGAAACACCAGTTAGACCTCTCACTCAAACCCTTGTCATTTATTTGTCTTATGTTGCACCTACCCAAAATGTTTCAATAATATTCTTATCATGTTGCTGAATGTTTCCAGAGTATTTTCAGATTTCCTTATCAGCAAATGCAGCGAATAGTTCAGTGAGTGTAAAATGCACATAAAATCAACAGTGTAATGTTAGGATTCACTCATGTCATCTGAACTGTTCTGTCCTCACCTTTTAGTCTAATCATTTTTCCATAATCTCCAAAATGTCCCCTTTAAATTGCTACCATTAGTTATACATACTGAAGAAATATGGAAAAAGTGTAAGAAATATATCAATTTAGCCTAATGCAAATAGGCCAATTCCCACGAGTGTAAGGGGTTAACATTTGGAAATGTCATTGCTACCTGTTTGTGATGGGCTTTCATAAATAGTATTGCATGGTGATAATACATTTTTCTGTCTCCCTACCCTTTCACAGTTGCCCTCACTGCACAACTATCCAAAAGTGACAGGATCGGATTTGCATAGTATGGTTTACATGAATAATCATAAGGTAGCATTGTTGATATAGGAAATATGCTAATTAACCTTAGCGGATTAAAGATACAAATATGTACTTAGTTATTCTTACAGCAGAATGGTCATCTTTCCACTCTTAAAAACATGGTTGTGATTCATACACACTTTCATACCCCACAATTTGTGTCTATCACTGTTTCACTTCTTACCACAGCATGGCAGGAGTGGGATGTGTCATATGTTAGCAATAAGGCACGAGGGGGTGCGGTATATGGCCTATGTACCACAGCTAAGTGCTGTTCTTAGGCACAACACATCGCGGAGTGCCTGGACACAGCCCTTAGCCGTGGTACATTGGCCATACACCACAAACCCCCGAGGTGTCTTATTGCTATTATAAACTGGTTACCAATGTAATTAGAGCAGTAAAAATAAATGCTTTGTCATACTCGTGGTACACGGTCTGATATACCACGGCTGTCAGCCAATCAGCATTTAGGGCTCAAACCACCGAGTTCATAATATCTTCTAAATCAGTCCTGAAAGCTAACTTCCTGTGGCTACCTGACATAGTTTAAAACCACTCAAACACACAAGCACACACACACCTCTGCTCACTATCAGAGATATCATGTGACAGTGCTACAGCTCCGTGTCACACACTGAAACTGTGAAATGTTATTTTTTAGTTCCTTACCAGTGGGCTGTAACGGTATGAAGGACGATGGGGCAAAACTTACACTGGGTTTCTATTACTGTTGTGTTGACCAATGCTAAAAAGTACTTTCATTGTATACACACACAAGAAAAATTCTGTTTTTCAAACAATGCTATGGCATTGATGGCACTTGTGCCACAATGGCTGATGCTGAAAATCTTTAACATATTTTTGTTTCTATTTTCTGTGTGATTTTCCAAATGAAAGCCACATTAGCATTTACCTCTGATCTTGTTAATGGTTACTTCCATACATGGCTATGAGCAACATCTGTTTTGAAGGAGTTACATGCCCCTGACTGACTGTGTCTATCTGAAGTTATGGACTGTATGCCCTGAGGATAGGCCCTGTGTAATGTCTGTGGAAGTAAAAACACACTGGCACAATTACTTAAAGGCCCAGTGCAGTCCATTTTTTTCCCCCTGTGTTTTATATCATATTGTACAACAGCTTATGAAATGAACACTGTACAAGGGTTAGTATTTTTTTAAATCAGTGTTATTTCTTGATAGTTGCTGGTTGAACATACATTCTACACAGGACCTCCTAATCAGCAGGTTTGACTGAGTGGGAACTTTGGCCTTCCATGGTGACATCACCATGCGGTAAATTGGTTAATAGACCAATAACAAAGAGAGTTCCAAACCTCTCGGCCTATAACAGCTAGTTTTCAGTTGTCCCCTCCCTACTCCCAAACAGTCGCAACAAAATTCTTGCTTGAGAAATAGGTTTTAATGTTTTAATGTGAATCTGCTACAGTAATGGACTTGATTGTTACCCAGAAATTATTTGATATTGAAATAAAAACGTCTTCATTGGGCCTTTAAACGATTAAGGTTGGTTTCATCTTACACTACAACAGTGATTGAATGAATGGGCAGGAAAGGCGGAGAGGTGGGGTTAAAGGGCTAACAGGCAGTTACACTAACCCCAAACCACCGTCCAGCATTACCTAATGACTAGTTGCAAATTAGGGAACAAAGAGGAAGAAAGAGGGGACACATCAAAGCCATTACATTTTGTGTGGAAAAAAATGTGCATTCTGAAAATGCAAATTGATACCTGTTGGGAATTTTATGGCATTCTTATAGGAAATTGCACCCAATGACATGTGGACAACACACAAACACAATATGGTGTTCATTATACATAATAGGTCTCATTCTTAACTGCACACCGTATGAAGCAGCAAGATGGCCTCACCTTGTGCTCTGGTACTCACACGGATATGGCTTCGCATTCACAGTAATGGAAACAGGGTGCTAGTTGCAGGAGACATTTTAAGTGCACAATTTGAACCTATGTAACTGGATCCAGGGGAATGTACAGCAAGGAACTACCGCGCTTAAGCATCTACTGCAGAGCCTACTGAAATAGAACCGTGAAAACCTCTCATTTATATTAGCACACGTTATTTGTCAAACTTATTTTTGCTTTGTTTAGGGCTTTGAGAATAACTTGTAAAATTGTGATCAGTTGGTGGAAAGAAGAAAATAGAACAGGTGAGTATTTTTTCACTACATCATTATAAGTAATGAGGAAAGAAAGATCACAATACCATACAACAGCAAACAACAAAGCTTTCTCACAGTAAGTAATTGCCCTGTGATTAAATATATCTCTAACTGTGTCTCTTACTTTCCACCTTCCCTTTGGCTCTGTGGATGTGCAGAGCTCAGGTTTGATTTTGGGGGGGAAGGAGGCACAGTGAAATTCATTAAGCGGTCACTGTCTCCTGTTACAGTTAGCAGCTCTGGAATTAGAGAGCAGTTAGTGATCTGTTAACCAGGCCTACTGCAATCTGTTATCTGCTGCCTGCTGTATGCCTGCCCTAGCAAACTGCAGCCATAGGCACTATCAAAGCCCATGGCTGCTGAGACAAGGAGGGAGAGAAAGTGGAAGAGAAAGAGAATGAGACCGAGAATGAGATAGAGAATGGCAGATGAAACGTGGCAATAGGAAAGCAAGCATTCCATCTACTTCTACCCTAGCTTCATGAGGGCATAACACACCAAATTGACTATCCCACACGAAGGGTTCATATTTGGGTTGCGTGCAACTAGAAGTATCCAATGTAAATCAATCCATGTTTCCCACAAAAGTCTGAGATGTGTATGTATCTCAAGAAGAACAGAGGGGTGAAACAGAATATATATATATATATTAATTTGCAAAACATTGACAAATATGTATTTCAATGCCAAAGCATATCTGTTTCTAGTTGCAACACATAGACATGTGGCAAAGTCAAGTTAGGATTTGGCCCATAACCCATAAGTGTGGAAAGCTCTACATGAGCCATAACTGAGGGTAAAGTACATTTCCATGCCTACACAGAATAGGTGTGTTAAACAATGTTAATCAAAGAGAAATAGAGAGAGACAGAGGTTGTGTCTGCACTTGACACTTACATGCGACGTCTGCTATCAGAATACGAAGATCGCATTAAAAAGACGGGTCTAGATGCACAAAAGTCGCTTCGTGGACTGATTGTGTTCAGATCTGGCTAGGTGGTGGTCAGGGATGCATTGTGTTCGGATTTCTCCTCAGTCTGGACGTAATCAGTCTACCGAAAGCACACACAGTGGTATGGCAACTGCTTGGCCTCTGACTGCAAGGCACTACAGAGGGTAGTGCATATGGCCCAGTAAATCACTGGGGACAAGCTACCTGCCATCCAGGACCTCTATACCAGGCGGTGTCAGATGAAGGCCTAAACTTGTTAAAGACTCCAGCCACCCTAGTCATGGACTGTTTTCTCCGCTACCGAACGGCAAGCGGTACCAGAGCGCCAAGTCTAGGTCCAAAAGGCTTCTTAAAAGATTATACCCCCTAGCCATTAGACTCCTGAACAGCTAATCAAAGGGCTACCCAGATCCCTCTTTTACGCTGCTGCTACTCTGTTTATTATCTATGTATAGTCACTTTATCTGTACCTACTTGTACATATTTCCTCAATTACCTTGACTAACTGGTGCCCCCGCACATTGACTCTGTATTGGTACCCCTTGTGTATAGCCTCGAAATTGCTATTTTACTGCTGCTCCTTAATTATTTGTTACTTTTCACTTTTTTTTCCTTAAAACTTCTTAAAGCATTGATGGTTAAGGGCATGTACAGTGGGGAGAACAAGTATTTGATACACTGCCGATTTTGCAGGTTTTCCTACTTACAAAGCATGTAGAGGTCTGTAATTTTTATTATAGGTACACTTCAACTGTGAGAGACGGAATCTAAAACAAAAATCCAGAAAATCACATTGTATGATTTTTAAGTAATTAATTAGCATTTTATTGCATGACATAAGTATTTGATCACCTAAAAACCAGTAAGAATTCCGGCTCTCACAGACCTGTTAGTTTTTCTTTAAGAAGCCCTCCTGTTCTCCACTCATTACCTGTATTAACTGCACTTGTTTGAACTCGTTATCTGTATAAAAGACACCTGTCCACACACTCAATCAAACAGACTCCAACCTCTGCACAATGGCCAAGACCAGAGAGCTGTGTAAGGACATCAGGGATAAAATTGTAGACCTGCACAGGGCTGGGATGGGCTACAGGACAATAGGCAAGCAGCTTGGTGAGAAGGCAACAACTGTTGGCACAATTATTAGAAAATGGAAGAAGTTCAAGATGACGGTCAATATATAGCACGGGAAAAGGGGATCCAGACACACTGTGGACACGGTAGAGACATTTAAATGTAGGTGTAGATGCATGACACATTTGGAATTCCATGATCAGAACTCTATGATTAGCATACTAAAGCTGCATGAACTGTCAAGTCTAAACACGGCCAGACAGATGGGGGAGGGAGAGAGGGAGAAAGAGCACTGGACACATACCCCAGAGATGCACATTTGTTTATATCCCTGTTAGTGAGCAGTTCTCCTTTGCCAAGATAATCCATCCACCTGACAAGTGTGTCATATCAAGAAGTTGATTAAACAGCATTATCATTACACAGTTGCACCTTGTGCTTGGTGACAATATAAGGCCACACTAAAATGTGCAGTTTTGTCACACAAAACAATGCCACAGATGTCTCAAGTTTTGAGGGAGTGTGCAATTGGCATGCTGCCTGCAGGAATGTCCACCACAGCTGTTGCCAGATAATTGAATATGAATTTCTCTACCATAAGCCACCTTACTTTTAGATAATTTGGCAATACGTCCAACTGGCATTACAACCACAGACCACTTGTAACCATGCCAGCCCAGGTCCTCCACATCTGGCTTCTTCACCTGCGGGATCGTCTAAGACCGGCGACCCGGACAGCTGATGAAACTGCGGGTTTGCACAACCGAAGAATTTGTGCACAAACGGTCAGAAACCGTCTCAGGGAAACGGTCTCATCGTCCTCACCAGGGTCTTGACATGAAGGCAGTTCGGAATCGTAACTGACTTCAGTGGGCAAATGCTCACATTCGATGGCCACTGGCAAGCTGGAGAAGTGTGCTCTTCATGGATGAATCGCGGTTTCAACTGTACCGGGCAGATGTGTGGGCGAGCGGTTTGCTGACGTCAACGTTGTGAACAGAGTGCCCCATAGTGGTGGCGGGGTTGTGGTATGGGCAGGTATAAGCTACGGACAACGAACACAATTGCATTTCATCAATGGCAATTTGAATTCACAGAGATACTGTGACAAGATCCTGTCACCTATTGAGCACGTTTGGGATGCTCTGGATTGACGTGTACGGCAGCATGTTCCAGTTCCCGCCAATATTCAGCAACTTCTCACAGCCATTGAAGAGATGTGGGACAACATTCCTCAGGCCACAATCAACAGTCTGATCAACTCTATATGAAGAAGCTGTGTTGTGCTGCATGAGGCAAATGGTGGTCACACCAGATACTGTATGGCTTTCTGATTCTTGCCACTACTTTTTAAAGGTATCTATGACATGTGTATTCCCAGTAGTGTGTCCACAGATCCACAGATTAACCTCCCTGGGCAAAATGGGATGTTTGCGTCAACAGCCAGTGGAATCGTGTGGCGCGAAATACAAATACCTCATAAATGCTGTAACTTCAATTTCTCAAACATATGACTATTTTACACCATTTTAAAGACAAGACTCTCATTAATCTAACCACACTATCCGATTTCAAAAAGGCTTTACAGCGAAAGCAAAACATTCGATTATGTCAGGAGAGTACATAGACAAAAATAATCACACAGCCATTTTCAAAGCATGCATATATGTCACAAAAACCAAAACCACAGCTAAATGCAGCACTAACCTTTGCTGATCTTCATCAGATGACACTCCTAGGACATTATGTTATACAATACATGCATGTTTTGTTCAATCAAGTTCATATTTATATCAAAAAACAGCATTTTACATTAGCATGTGATGTTCAGAACTAGCATACCCACCAAAAACTTCCGGTGAATTTACTTAATTACTCACGATTAACGTTCACAAAATACATAACAATTATTTTAAGAATTATAGATACAGAACTCCTTTATGCAATCGCGGTGTCAGATTTTAAAATAGCTTTTCGGCAAAAGCACATTTTGCAATATTCTGAGTAGATAGCCCGGCCATCACGGCTAGCTAATTTGACACCCACCAAGTTTGGCCCTCACCAATCTCAGATTTACTATAAGAAAAATTGGATTACCTTTGCTGTTCTTCGTCAGAATGCACTCCCAGGACTTCTACTTCAACAACAAATGTTGTTTTGGTTCGAAATAATCCATAGTTATATTGAAATAGCTCAGTTTTGTTCGTGCGTTGAGGTCAGTATCCGAAGGGTGACACGCGGGCACATTTCATGACAAAAAGTTTCAAAATATTCCATTACCGTACTTCGAAGCATGTCAAATGCTGTTTAAAATAAATTTTTATGAGATTTTTCTCATAAAATAGCGATAATATTCCAACCGGGCGACGTTGTATTCATTCAAAGAGAGAAAGAAAAACATGGAGTCCTCTCGTGCACGCGCGCTCCAGTGTCAGTGTTCCCTGCCTGACCACTCAAAAAAATCTCCTGCTGTTTTTCGCCCAGAGACTGCAGAGCTCTCATTCCACTTTCTGGCGCCTTCTGAGAGCCAATGGAAGCCTTAGAAAATGTCACGTTACAGCAGAGATGCTGTATTTTTGATAGAGATGCCCTAGAAGGACAACAAATTGTCAGACAGGGCACTGCCTGCATAGAATCTTCTCAGGTTTTGGCCTGCCATATTAGTTCTGTTATACCCACAGACACCATTCAAACAGTTTTAGAAACTTTAGAGTGTTTTCTATCCAAATCTACTAATTATATGCATATTCTCATTTCTGGGTAAGAGTAGTAACCAGTTTAAATCGGGTACGTTTTTTATCCGGCCGTGAAAATACTGCCCCCTAGCCCCAACAGGTTTTAAGGCTGAATTAATTTATTTAAATTGACTGATTTCCTTATATGAATTGTAACTCAGTAAAATCTTTGACATATTGTTGAGTTTTATAATTTTGTTCAGTGTACATAACAACCCGCTAATAGATTTATGAATGGAATTATCTACTTGTAATCTTTTGCAGATCTAGCAGGAGAAAATTATAAAAATGGATCATGTGAATAATGGCAAGCCAACTGCATCAATTAACACGGGGTTGTCAGCCTTTGTGGTGGTGATAGATGCAGAAGGCCTCGTTTGGGCCTGGGTGTTCGCTATATGGGGAGACGTGGAGAAATGTGGCGAAGCGTGATAGCCTTCAACAATGCGTGGCACAGAAAGACTGATTAGGTGGGGTAGAAAGGTGAGAGAGACAGAAACAGACAGAGCGAGAGAGAGAGCTGAGCTCAGTCATGTTCGATTGCAGTGATGATAACTCTTTGAAGTCAATTGATTCATTTAGACCCTCGGAGATTAGGTTGACGAAATGTACACAATTGGTACACAGAGGAAAATGGGGGAAGGCCATGCTTTTTCAATATCAGTCATGGGGAGGGTTTAGTATTTTATTTTTTACATTTACATTTAAGTCATTTAGCAGACGCTCTTATCCAGAGCGACTTACAGGGGAGCGTCATATAATATTATACGCTGTGCGCCTGGGCTATATGAAGAGCATGCTCAGAGAAGCACAGGGAAAAGTTATATTTCTAAGAAAATGTACTTCCTTCCTAAGTTTCTGAGCTTCTGGGATGGTGTACATAAAACTAGGCTTACTGCATTACAGACTGCAATGGATAGGCTATCCCAATCATGAGCCCTGGCCTGCCTTGCTATAGCTGATGTAAACCATTTTTTGCTGCCTAAGGAGGCGAGTAAAAGGTTTCTTCCGAAAAACAAATGGTATTTGTCCAAAAAATGCAATATCTCTGCGCTCAGACTAGGCCTACTGATGTCCTGTTCAGTTTGAGAGGGAGAGCAAAGATGAGAAGAAGGACCGGAGGTAAACTTGCTACTGCTATAATTGATTTTAATAAAACAAATGTGCCCTTAATGAAGCTATTTATCTGAGTTATTGATCTCACAATAAGCCATATTCTAGTAATGTACATAACTTACATTACTATGAAGCGGCAGCCATGGAGATGGACAGCACAGTGGTGCTGTAGGTTGGCTAACTTGAGAAGGCCTAATTCATTTAATTAAGATTCTATTGAAGCACTCTAAGTAACAATAAAAACAATCCCCATCAAAATCCATTGTATAAGCTAGCGTCATAACACTCCTGTGACGATCTGTAGGATCATGTTACAGTGGTTCCGCTCTACAATGTGCCCTCCTCTCGTAGAGGGGGAGAGCGGAAAGTCTGCTGTTTTATGACGGTCATAAAATAAGCTGCCTCTATGCTACCTAGTGTTCAAGTTTGGAATGTAAACTGTGGAACACAGAGAGACCCTTGGACATCAAAAGTTTGAATAATTAAACAATATTTCTATTTTTGAGAATGTGGGACTGGTCCGATGAAGTGGGACTGGTCATGACGAAGTTGTTTCATTTGGTGACCTCATGAAAGATAGGAGACCCACATTACTGTATCTCTGTTTGTGTACACTTTTCAATTATCAGATTTACATCCAGATGTTGGATAAAATGAATGGGTAAATATGAAACTATTTGTGAAAAGATGTAATGTTAGCCTTCTAAATGAGAGTTTAACTTCTATGGGCTAGGTGGGACGTTAGCGTCCCACTCTATTCAACAGCTAGTGGAATCGCATGGCGCGAAATACAAATACCTCAAAAATGCAATCATTTCAATATTTCAAACATACGACTATTTTACACCATTTGAAAGATAAGACTCTCGTTAATCTAACCACATTGTCCGATTTCAAAAAGGCTTTAGAGCGAAAGCAAAACATTAGATTATGTTAGGAGAGTACATAGACACAAATAACCACACAGCCATTTTTCAAGCAAGCGTATAGGTCACAAATACCCAAAACACAGCTAAATGCAGCACTAACCTTTGATGATCTTCATTAGATGACACTCCTAGGACATTATGTTATACAATACATGCATGTTTTGTTCAATCAAGTTCATATTTATATTAAAAAACAGCTTTTTACATTAGCATGTGATGTTCAGAACTAGCCTTCCCACCGAAAACTTCCGGTGAATTTACTAAATTACTCATGATAAACGTTGACAAAATACATAACAATTATTTTAAGAATTATAGATACAGAACTCCTTTATGCAATCGCTATGTCAGATTTTAAAATAGCTTTCGGGGAAAGCACATTTTGCAATATTCTGAGTACATAGCTCAGCTATCACGGCTAGCTAATTTGACACCCGCCAAGTTTGGGGCAACCTAAACTCAGAATTACTGTTAGAAATTTGGATTACCTTTGCTGTTCTTTGTCAGAATGCACTCCCAGGACTGCTACTTCCACAACAAATGTTGTTTTTGTTCCAAATAATCCATAGTTATGTGCAAATATCCCCATTTTGTTTGTGCGTTCAGGTCACTATCCAAAGGGTAACGCGCAGGCGCATTTCGAGACAAAACATTTCTAAATGTTCCTTTACCGTACTTAGAAGCATGTCAAACGCTGTTTAAAATACATTTTTATGGTATTTTTCTTGTAAAATAGCGATAATATTCCAACCGAACAATGCTGTATTCATTCAAAAAGGAAGAGAAAAGATGGCGAGGTCTCGTGAACGCGCATTTCCCATCTCTTAGCCACCAGGCAGTCCACTCAGAAACTGTGCTCCTGTTATCTGCCCGGAGACAGGAGACATGTCAATCCGCTTTCTGAACGCTTTAGAGAGCCAATGGAAGCCTTAGAAAGTGCTACATAACCCCACGGGCACTGTAGTTTCGATAGAGAAGGAAAGGGAGAACTTCAAAATCGCAGACAGGCCACTTCCTGCTTGTAATATTCTCAGGTTTTTGCCTGCCATATGAGTTCTGTTATACTCACAGACACCATTCAAACAGTTGTAGAAACTTCAGAGTGTTTTCTATCCAAATCTACTAATAATATGCATATTCTCGTTTCTGGGAAAGAGTAGTAACCAGTTTAAATCGGGTACGTTTTTTATCCGGCCGTGAAAACACTACCCCCTAGCCCAGACAGGTTAAAGACTGTAAATGCACAACTTGAAGCAATCACATATTTAGCCATGGAGCATGTTCTGATTGGCCAGTGAGGGGCCAAGCCTTGACCCATCAACAATTTGTTTATTTATCTAAACCCAGCCCATTCGCACCACCGGCAGCATTGCGCCTATCAAACCTATAGCGCTACTGCCAGTGCTTATATTTACCATAGTTTTAGGTTTGTTAAAAATAGAGCCCATAGTTTAGTATCAATAGATTTTGTCAGCCAATTCCTTCAGTCACCATGCACTCCTTCCATATCACAGTGTCAAATCAAATCAAATTTTATTGATCCCATACACATACACTGTGTGCACAATTATTGGGCAAGTTGTATGTTTGAGGATTAATTTTATTATTGAACAACTACAGCGCTCTCACTCAATCCAAAATGTTAATAAACCTCAAACCTGAATATTTAAGAAAGTAAAAGTGAGGTTTTGGCTTTCTTTGGAGAATATCTATGTGTGCACAATTATTGGGCGACTATTAGCGTGCACAATTATTATGCAACTAAATGAAAAACGATAAATTCCCCATCTCACTTGTTTATTTTCATCTGTTAAAGTGAGAATAATAAACAAACAAATCAAAATGTATAAATAAACATTTCTGACATTTCAAAAAAAAATCTGTGACCAATATAGCCACCCTTCTTTTCAATAACAGTCATAAGCCTTCCATCCATGGAGTCTGTCAGTTTCTTGATCTGTTGACGATCAACTTTTTGTGCAGCAGCAATCACAGCCTCCCAGACACTGGTTAGAGAGGTGTACTGTTTTCCTTCACCGTAAATCGTCCGTTTAAGAAGGGACCACAAGTTCTCAATAGGGTTTAGTTCAGGTGAGGAAGGGGTTCATGTCATTATTCTTTCATCTTTAAGGCCTTTACTGGCTAGCCACACAGTGGAGTACTTCAATGCATGCGATGGAGCATTGTCCTGCATAAAAATCATGGTCTTCTTGAAAGATGCAGACTTTTTCCTGTACCACTGCTTGAAGAAAGTATCTTCTAAAAACTGGCAGGAGGTTTGGGAGTTGAGTTTGAGTCCATCTTCAACCCAAAAAGGTCCAACTTGATCATCTTTAATAATACCACCCCATACCAGTACCCCACCTCCACCTTGCTGGCGTCTGAGTCGAAGTGGAGCTCCATGCCCGTTACTGATCCAGCCACGGGCCCATCCATCTGGTCCGTCAAGAGTCACTCTCATCTCATCAGTCAATAAAACTTTTGAAAAATCTGTCTTCAGATATTTCTTGGCCCAGTCTTAACGTTTCAACTCATGTGTCTTGTTCAGTGGTGGTCGGGTTTCAGCCTTCCTTACCTTGGCCATGTCTCTGAGCACAGAACACCTTGTACTTCTGGGCACTCCAGGTAGGTTGCAGTTCTGGAATATGACAGCACTGGAGGATAATGGGTTCCTGGTAGCTTCACGTTTGATTCTTCTCAAATCTTTGGTAGTTAATTTGCGTCTTTTTTTCTCAACATGGTTCTTGCGACCCTGTTGACTATTTGCAACAAAACGTTTGATGGTTCTGTGATCACGCCCCAATATCTTAGCAATTTCAAGAGTGCTGCATTCCTCTGAAATACTTTATACAATTTTTGACTTTTCAGAGTAAGTCAAATCTCTTTTTTGGCCCATTTTGCCTGAGGAAAAGAAGCTGCCTAATAATTATACACACCTTGATATAGGGTGTTGATCTCTTTAGGCCACACACTCCCTCATTACACAAATACACATCACCTGATATGCTTAAAACCTCTTGAGACTCTCATCCCGTTAGCGGGATCATTTTCCAGCAAAAAACTCCTAGCGACATTAGCATAACGAAATTCAATATTTTTTTTTTTCAAATATAGGACTGTCTCATATCGTTTTATAGATACACCTCTCTTGAATCGACCCTCGTTGTCCGATTTCAAAAAGGTTTTACAGCAAAAGCACAATATTAGATTATGTTAGAGGAGTACATGGTAAAAGTAGCATCATATGAATTTTCCGACCAAGCACATGCATCACATATAACCAAAAAACAGCTAAATGCAGCACTAACCTTTTACAAACTTCATCAGATGACACACCTAGGACATCATGTTACACACAGCATGCAATCTTTTGTTCAATAAAGGTCATATTTCTATATAAAAACAGCATTTTACATCGGCACCTGACGTTGACTAACTATTTTCCCATAAAATGCGTCCCGGGAAACAGTGCTACAATTTTATAAATTACTATTCGAAAACAATTATTTTTTTGATATTGTCAATCTAAGATTTATAGATGAATATCTCTTGAAAACACCCTTCATAACAGATTTTAAATTAACTTTACAGGGTAATCACACTTTGAGATAAAAGGGGATGCGATACTCAGAAAATGAGCTAGAAAGCCTAGCTCGTCGCCATCTTGGAACAATCGCACATCACATCTGATCTTGTATAATATTGCCAATAATCCCTCACCTTTAGTTGTCTTCATCAGAAAGCACTTCCAGGAATCCCAGGTCCACGACAAATGTATTTTCGGTCGAAAAAGTCCATCCTTTATGTTCCATTAGCTTGCTGTTGTTAGCGCGTCCTAAGGCTTTAACCAAATGTTGATCCGTGCGCGGCACTTGGCTAACGAAAAATGACTTTTTTCCCTCCTTTAGGTTCGTTCAAACATGTCAAACGTTGTATAACATTAATCTTCAGGGCCTGTTTCAACAAGAGAGCCAATAAGATTCGAGTGGGACGATTTCATTGTGTTTCAAAACGTTTCCAAAGGTGGGGGCAGACACGGCCGTCGACGTCACAATGCTGATGGCCCTCCTACTGTGACCAATTGCCACATCGTTTCCTACACTGAGTTTCGACAGAAGAAGCCTCAAAACACTTTGTAAAGACTGGGGACATCTAGTGGAAGCACTGGAAAGTGCTCAATTATCATTTTTTCACGTTGTGAATTACAGGGAAGGCTGTGAAGTCGAGTCCACAATTCAGAATCCCACTTCCCGGTTCAATCGGTCTCGGGGTTTTGACTGCCATACGAGTTCTGTTATACTCACAGACACCATTCAAACAGTTTTAGAAACTTTAGGGTGTTTTCTATCCATATAAAATAAGTATATGCATGTCCTAGCTTCTGAGTTTGATTAGTAGGCCGTTGAAAATGGGAACGAATTTTTTCCAAAATGCGCTGTGGCGCCCCCAGTGGTAGGATATACGCAAGAGGTTAAATCCAATAAGCATTCCAGTTTATACAGCTTGGAGTTGGGAAATATGCATAATAATGATGATATGGTCAAAATACTGACTTGCCTAATAATTGTGCACAGAGTGTATTTAGCAGATGTATTGCGGGTGTAGCAAACTGCTTGTCTTTCTAGCTCCAACAGTGCAATAATATCTAAAAATGTACAACAATACACACAAATCAAAAAGTTAAATGGAATTAAGAAATATATAAATATTAAAATGTGCAATGTCGGAGTGGCATTGACTAAAATACAGTAGAATATAATACAGTATAAGCATAAGAAATGAGTAAAGCAGCATGTAAAGTAAAGCAGTATGTAAAGGGCTTGGTGAGTTAAGTTAAAATCCTGGCTCGAATTGAGGGGGTATGTGAGGGTATTGTGTCTTTTGTTCAAGAAAATGTCTAAAAGCGTAGACCTACCTCGTTAGATTAAGATTTAGAAGAAAAAAATCAAACAGACCTGATTATATAAAGAGATATATAACTATGCTTTAGTCCACAATGGTTTATGTTAGAAACAAGCTGTAAAATCTTTGGTGAAAGACATGACTTCGACTCATATGGGATATCTTTGGTTTCTCTCTATGACATTGAGGCTGTGCTACAACCTTCTATAGCCGAGGAGAACAAAAATGTACTTTGTTTGAGAAGTAATGTGCGATTGTCACTATCAACAAAACATCAACCACAGCACATTAACAACATGACTACAGTAATTCTACAGTGCCTTTGAGTTAACTTCTGGCCCGTCTTTGTTTTGAGGATCATGCGTTGATTTAAGTATGCTTAGTTTGTTAATTCAGCCTAGCAGATGCTGTCATACTCCCATGCCCTAATCACAGTCAACAAAAATCTATTTTGTCACAACAATATCATGGAATAAAATGAATCAGAAAATGATAGTTACAAGTGCATATATGCCTTCCTGTTGATATGTGGCTCCGGTGTTCAAAAAACGAATCTATTTTTCTCAAATTCCTTGATGATCAGATACTTCAGTTGAACAATGTTTTTAACAGTTGATCGTCTAAGTTTGGAACAGTGCTGAAGTTGTCTCTGCTTCTTAATAACAGCCTGTATAGAAATCACAACCTCTCCGGCGCTGCAGCATGCGCTCATTTGTTGTTGTGGTATTAAAAAAAGATTCTGCTTGTCTTCAGTCATGTAAAATTACATAGAATTGCATGAAATGGGTTTATAAAAGGCCATTTTTTATCAGATCGCAAATAAGATAATTATAATAAAAACACTGCATTCATTTGCGATCTTTTCACCCCTACCCTTGTTTGTGGTGGTCTGCGAATCCACAACCTTCTGGCTACTTTGCCATGTAATGCTTACAAAACAAAGAACAGTTTCTAAAACTGCATATCTAAGGCTCTGGTCTATCCTAGGAGTGAGGGTAAATGGTAAGCATGTCCTCTGCTATCCACTATATTTCAATTATTATTTTGGGTATAGGGGAGGGTCACTTGTTTTGTTTTTCAAGCGTTTGAGGGTCGGGTAAAAATATATTTTACTGAAGGGAGAGCCATCCATTTTCATTTCAGAGAGGTCTAATTTTCTCCAGGTATCCCTTATTATACATGAGAACAGTCCGTTAGTGACTTCTCCATGATAGCAATGTACATGCATGTGTGTGTATGTAGGGACGTTTGTACTTGCTGTATTCTGGAGTTAACCTATAGCATAATTAAATATTTAAACACCAAAGATATGAAATCTAACATCAATGGATTAAATGTCACTTCTACACACACCCGTCTTATCTTATGCAAACCATGGGTGTTGTCAATACATTTCATTAGCATATTTTTAAACGACTGATTCAGGACAAATTATCTAGTAAAGCCACCAAATACAATAATAGATTTATCTTCACTTCAAAAAAAAAACGAACTTTGTTTGGCATTATTTGTAACAAAGTTCAAAAAAGAGGGAACATCAACTTCTAGCAATAAAGACAGTAAAAAAGCAATTTATCCGTTCCCCTGCTTGGTAGTCCTGTGACTGTTTCCTGGTGATATATTCAGTGCAGTGATGTGATTGTAAAACCCCATCTCGTCCTCCCCTCCAGACCCCATAAAAAGGCTGTGTGTCGGCGGCAATACAGATATAG
Organism: Salmo trutta; assembly: GCF_901001165.1. Lineage (NCBI taxonomy): Eukaryota > Metazoa > Chordata > Actinopteri > Salmoniformes > Salmonidae > Salmo > Salmo trutta. The sequence continues at coordinate 33,517,407 of NC_042965.1, forward strand.
AGCAATGGCCTTGAGTGCAGCACAGCCAGTGAATGGCCCAGAAAGACTGTGTGTGTAAGTGTGATCACATTCAGATCCCAGGGATTCTACAGCTTGGTTCTTACAATGGGGATCGAATACAGACATATTCTAGAATGGTGGCAATGTAATAGCCCTTATTGTCACGCCCTGACCTGAGAGAGATGGTTTATTTCTCTATTTTGTTAGGTCAGGGTGTGGGCATGCCTACTTCTCGCACTCTCCCTCCAGTGCGCCTCCACAGCCCAGTACGTCCTGTGCCTGATCCTCGCACTCTCCCTCCAGTGAGTCTATTCAGCCTGGTACGCCCTGTGCCTGCTCCACGTACCAGGCTGTCAGTACATCTCCTCAGTCCGGTGAGACCCGTTCCAGCTCCACGAGAGAAGCCTCCAGTGATGATCCATGGTCCAAAACCTCCAGTGATGATACATGGCACGAAGCCTCCAGTGATGATCCATGGCCCAGAGCCTGTAGGGATAATCCATGGCAAGAAGCCTGTAGAGATGATCCATGGCCCGGAGCCTGTAGGGATAATCCATGGCAAGAAGCCTGTAGAGATGATCCATGGCCCGGAGCCTGTAGGGATGATCCATGGCACGAAGCCTCCAGTGATAATCCATGGCACGAAGCCTCCAGTGATAATCCATGGCCCGGAGCCTCCAGTGATGATCCATGGCACAAAGCCTCCAGTGATGATCCATGGCACGGAACCTGTAGTGTTGATCCATGGCACGGAGCCTGCAGCGACGGTCCCCAGTCCGGAACCTACAGTGACGCTCTCCAGTCCGGAGCCTCCAGCGACGCTCTCCAGTCCGGAGCCTGCAGCGATGCTCCCCAGTCCGGAGCCTCCAGTGATGCTCCCCAGTCCGGAGCCTCCAGCTACACTCCCCAGTCCGGAGCCTCCTGAGACGGCCTGCAGCCCGGAGTCTTCAGCGACGGCCTGTAGCCCAGAGTCTTCAGCGACGGCCTGTAGCCCAGAGTCTTCAGCGACGGCCTGTAGCCCGGAGTCTTCAGCGATGGCCTGTAGCCCGGAACCTCCTGAGACGGCCTGCAGCCCAGAGTCTTCAGCGACGGCCTGCAGCCCAGAGTCTTCAGCGACGGCCTGTAGCCCAGAGTCTTCAGCGACGGCCTGTAGCCCAGAGTCTTCAGCGACGGCCTGCAGCCCAGAGTCTTCAGCGGCAGCCTGCAGCCCAGAGTCTTCAGTGATGGCCTGCAGCCCAGAGTCTTCAGCGACGGCCTACAGCCAGAGCCTTCAGCGACGGTCTGCATCCCAGAGCCTCCAGCTATGCTCCCCAGTCCGGAGCCTCCTGAGACGCTCCGCAGTCCGGGGCCTCCTGTGTCGCTCCGCAGTCCGGAACCTCCTGAGACGCTCCGCAGTCCGGAGCCTCCTGAGAAGGCCTGCAGACCAGAGTCTTCAGCGACGGCCTGCAGCCCAGAGTCTTCAGCGACGGCCTGCAGCCCAGAGTCTTCAGCGACGGCCTGCAGCCCAGAGTCTTCAGCGGCGGTCTGCAGCCCAGAGTCTTCAGCGGCGGTCGGCAGTTCAGAGCCTCCGGCGATGATCCACGGTCACACAGAAGCGGGGGGATCAGCGGGCAGTGTGGGGGCTACGCCCCAAACCAGAGCCGCCGCCAAGTATAGATGCTCACCCGGACCCTCCCCTATAGGTTCAGGATTGCGGCCGGGAGTCCGCACCTTTAGTGGAGGGGGGGGGGGGGGGTACTGTCATGCCCTGACCTGAGAGAGACGGTTTATTTCTCTTTTTTGTTTGGTCAGGGTGTGGGGTGGGCATTCTATGTATTTTATTTATAAGTTTTGGCCAGGTATGGTTTCCAATCAGAGGCAGCTGTCTATTGTTGTCTCTGATTGGGAACCATACTTAGGCAGCCTTTTCCCACCTGTGTTTTGTGGGTAGTTATTTTCTGTTTTGTGTTTTACCTGACAGAACTGTGCGCTTTCGTTTCCATTGTTTATTATTTTGTTTAAGTGTTCTGAGTAAAAATAAATATCAAGATTAACACTTATCACGCTGCACCTTGGTCCCCTCATTGCGACGGTCGTTACACTTATGCACATTCCATGATCGAACGTTCTAAACACACTCCCTATCGGTGTGGCAATTTCCGGTCAGTCTAGTTGTTATCGACGATATAACGTTACTACCACTATGTCGCAGTATTTTACTAGGTGTCTTCAGGACTTGCCTCAAATTAATATTAATGATGTACATTGAATTGTTAAAACCTCTCTAGGGTATGTGGGACGCTAGCCAGTAAAAAAGCAGGGCGGCAAATTCAAAACAACAAAAATCTCATAATTCAAATTTCTCAAACATACAACTATTATATCCCATTTTAAAGATACACTTCTCATTAATCCAACCACATTGTCCGATTTCAAAAAGTATTTACGGCGAACATTAGATTATGTTAAGACAGCGCCGAGACGAGAAAAACCACACAGCCATTTTCCAAGCAAGGAGAGGCGTCACAAAAACCAGAAATAGAGCTAACATTAATCACTAACCTTTGACCTTCATCAGATGGCACTCATAGGACTTCATGTTACACAATACATGTATGTTTTGCTCGATAAAGTTCATATTTATATCCAAAATCTCCATTTTACATTGTCGTGTAATGTTCAGAAATGTTTTGCCTCCCAAAACTTCCGGTGAATGAGCACATCAATTTACAGAAATACTCATCATAAACGTTGATAAAATATTCAACAGTCATTCAAAGAATTACAGATACACTTCTCCTTAATGCAACCGCTGTGTCAGATTTCTAAAAAGCTTTACGGCGAAAGCAAATTTTGCAATAATCTGAGTACAGCGCTCAGATATCAAAACCCGCCATTTTGGAGTCAACAGAAATGACAAAAATGACATTATAAATATTCACTTACCTTTGATGATCTTCATCGGAATGCACTCCCAGGAATCCCAGTTCCAGAATAAATGTTCATTTTGTTCGATAAAGTTCATCTTTATGTCCAAATACCTCCATTTTGTTCGCTCATTTAGTACACTACTCCAAATGTAAGGCACGCGCTTACTAAGTCCAGACGAAAAGTCAAAGAAGGTATACTACAGTTAGTAGAAACATGTCAAACGATGTATAGAATCAATCTTTAGGGTGTTTTTTATCATACATTTTCCATAATATTCCAACCGGACAATTCCTTTGTCTTCAAAAAAGAAAAGGAACACAGCTAACTTTCACGTGAGGGCGTGCCACTGAGCTCATGTCATTTTCTCTGTCAGCTACTTCCAGGAGCTCTTATTCTGTCCCTATTCACAGTAGAAGCATTAAACAACGTTCTAAAGACTGTTAACATCTAGTGGAAGCCTTAGGAAGTGCAAAATTAACCCTAAGTCACTGTATACTGTATAGGCATTCACTTGAAAAACTACAAACCTCAGATTTCCACACTTTCTGGTTGGATTTTTCTCAGGTTTTTGATGGCCATATGAGTTCTGTTATACTCACAGACATCATTCAAACCGTTTTAGAAACTTCAGAGCATTGTCTGTCCAAATCTATATGCATATCCTACCTTCTGAGCCTGAGTGGCAGGCAGTTTACTACGGGCACGCCTTTCATCCGGACGTCAAAATACTGCCCCCTACCCTAGAGAAGTTAAATCAGCCTCCGAGTCTCCAGCTAGCAAGAATGAAAAGGGGTTCAAGATGTATATAGGAAGCTACATAAACAACTATGAAGGTGAGTACCAAGTCAGTGACAGATATAACGTTAGCTAGCTACAATCATTAGCTAGCTAATTTAACTATTAACTGTAGCTAGCTAGTTACTTCGTAAAATGATGTAATGTTGACAGAATCTACCTGAGAATGTGTGTATTTTCATCAGCTTGGTTAAGTTATGCTTGCTAGCTATATTTGCTCGCTAAAAATAATTGTTATTCATGTCTTCTACACAGTATCTAACAAAGATACATTGACAGGGGAGATCACCGTGAGGGCTGCATGTCACAGGTCCATGAGGAAGAGTGAAAAGCTGCACAGCATGAGAGTAGGGAAAGGTTATAGATAACTACTAAGGACCTTGTTAAACATCTCCTGTGAGACACTGTCATCATGGTCAAAATGTGTTGGAGAGTGTCAACGTTTAATCTTATCAGTAGATAAATATTAATTATTGGTCCCAATCCCAATTTAGAATTGCCCACTTAACAGGTTATTTGGTAAAAATCTGTTGATGCAGTGTTTGGTAATTGTGTTACTGAGACACAATCTATTCCTGTATAGTTAAATGAGCCCCTAGTTAAGAAGACTAGACACTACTATGTTTATTGTTAATTATGGGCCGCATAATTCTTGTTTCTCACTTCAGTCTTTCATCACACTTATCTTCACAGATGGTGTTAAAGCACTCCGTACCAGTGATAGTGGTCCAAAGCCACTGCTCCTGTGTTGCAGGAAGTGCTCTGTGCAATCATCTGGTTGCCCTTCTTCACCAGACAGCGCACTACTCTCAACTAAACATTCCTACTGCACCACCAGTTCACAGCTGCAGAGACACAGAACAGCGTTGGCATAAGCCAAGAACACTTGTGAGCCTATCAATATCCATAAAAAATGCACCTGAATACTATTCAGCCTATACAACAGTAAATCCTTGTTAATTAGGGTGTGAAACCAGGTCCGGTTGATGGGATAGAGTTCTGTAAACCTACCAACTCATGTGCTGATGGAATAAGGTAAGTTGGAGGTTTCTAGAATGGAAACATTTTAGAAAACATTTTCTTGTGACTGTTTTTGTATCCAGATGATAAGCCTATGCAGTGGCGTCTTTACGATGTAATGACAAATGTTTGGGACAAAGACTGGGGGGGAAACATACACTGCTCAAAAAAATAAAGGGAACACTTAAACAACACAATGTAACTCCAAGTCAATCACACTTCTGTGAAATCAAACTGTCCACTTAGGAAGCAACACTGATTGACAATACATTTCACATGCTGTTGTGCAAATGGAATAGACAACAGGTGGAAATTATAGGCAATTAGCAAGACACCCCCAATAAAGGAGTGGTTCTGCGGGTGGTGACCACAGACCGCTTCTCAGTTCCTATGCTTCCTGGCTGATGTTTTGGTCACTTTTGAATGCTGGCGGTGCTTTCACTCTAGTGGTAGCATGAGACGGAGTCTACAACCCACACAAGTGGCTCAGGTAGTGCAGCTCATCCAGGATGGCACATCAATGCGAGCTGTGGCAAGAAGGTTTGCTGTGTCTGTCAGCGTAGTGTCCAGAGCATGGAGGCGCTACCAGGAGACAGGCCAGTACATCAGGAGACGTGGAGGAGGCCGTAGGAGGGCAACAACCCAGCAGCAGGACCGCTACCTCCGCCTTTGTGCAAGGAAGAGCAGGAGGAGCACTGCCAGAGCCCTGCAAAACGACCTCCAGCAGGCCACAAATGTGCAAGTGTCTGCTCAAACGGTCAGAAACAGACTCCATGAGGGTGGTATGAGGGCCCGACGTCCACAGGTGGGGGTTGTGCTTACAGCCCAACACCGTGCAGGACGTTTGGCATTTGCCAGAGAACACCAAGATTGGCAAATTCGCCACTGGCACCCTGTGCTCTTCACAGATGAAGCAATTTCACACTGAGCACATGTGACAGACGTGACAGAGTCTGGAGACACCATGGAGAATGTTCTGCTGCCTGCAACATCCTCCAGCATGACCGATTTGGCGGTGGGTCAGTCATGGTGTGGGGTGGCACTTCTTTGGGGGGCCGCACAGTCCTCCATGTGCTCGCCAGAGGTAGCCTGACTGCCATTAGGTACCGAGATGAGATCCTCAGACCCCTTGTGAGACCATATGCTGGTGCGGTTGGCCGTGGGTTCCTCCTAATGCAAGACAATGCTAGACCTCATGTGGCTGGAGTGTGTCAGCAGTTCCTGCAAGAGGAAGGCATTGATGCTGTGGACTGGCCCGCCCATTCCCCAGACCTGAATCCAATTGAGCACATCTGGGACATCATGTCTCGCTCCATCCACCAATGCCACGTTGCACCACAGACTGTCCAGGAGTTGGCGGATGCTTTAGTCCAGGTCTGGGAGGAGATCCCTCAGTAGACCATCCGCCACCTCATCAGGAGCATGTCCACGCATTGTAGGGAGGTCATACAGGCACGTGGAGGCCACACACACTACTGAGCCTCATTTTGACTTGTTTTAAGGACATTACATCAAAGTTGGATCAGCCTGTAGTGTGGTTTTCCACTTTAATTTTGAGTGTGACTCCAAATCCAGACCTCCATGGGTTGATAAATTGGATTTCCATTGATTATTTTTGTGTGATTTTGTTGTCAGCACATTCAACTATGTAAAGAAAAAAGTATTTAATAAGATTATTTCATTCATTCAGATCTAGGATGTGTTGTTTTAGTGTTCCCTTAATTTTTTTTAGCAGTATTTAATCTATAAATCTGTATATTTTAATTAATTTTATTTGAACTTTCAGGCTTGTGCTGTTTCTGGAAAAGGTACATGAGTCTTTGTCATACTAATCTCTCCAACCTGATGTTAAGGTTTTCAAATGTTTTGCAGAAGTTCTCTCCTTTGGGCCAGTGCAAGCCGGCAGTGTTCTGTCCTATCTGCTTCCACAGCCAAAGACCCGTGAAATTGTGAAGATTGCCAATGCCCCTTCTCCACCAATACTTCCATTAGATGGCTACAGGCTTCCCAGTGTGCTTACGTCCTTAGCCATCAGGAGCAGTTCCACCTCAAGGCATTAGAGACAACCTACGAGATCTCACACAAAGTCGAGGTTGCTACAAGGGAGCAGAGCAGCAGCCCGGAATGGCATCAGCTCAAGAAAATGAGAATATCATCCTCTCATTTCCGAGAGGTTTGCCATGTCCGGGGAGAGACCTCAGCTGACCACCTTGCTGAGCGGATGTTCAAGGGATCTGCTATGCAGACCATGGAGATGAAGAGGGGGCTAGCCATGGAGCCAGTGGCTGTACAGGAGTACTGCACACTGAAGAATGTTAACTTCTTTCCGTGTGGCTTCATAGTGTACCCAGATGCTCCGTGGTTGGGATCCTCTCCAGATGGAATCATATTTGATCCCAGTGTAAGACCACACATTGGACTCTTATAGGTCAAGTGCCCAAATGTACCAAGTTATGTTGACTGCCCTTACCTGAAGATACTGGATTACGGATTACGTGATAATATGACATGCTATTCTATAAAATCCTTTCTCTGTAATTAATATTACCTGATTGAGCTAATCATGTAAATGTAATTAACTAGAAAGTCAGGGCACCACGGAAGAACGTTTATAGAGCTGTTATCTTCCGAATAAACTCTTAAAGACCTAGTAATATTTTACATCAATAGCAGTCCACATTAATCGTCACCTTATTTTCAGTCTCATATGAAAGTTGTAACTTCTTGGTTATCTTCACGAACCCCGGCTAACAAGTTGAATCAGCAATACAAAATTGGGTTTAATTATTTATTTACCAAATACCTAAACTAATCACACAGAATTACATATACACAGAATACAAATTATGTCATACAGAAAACGTCCCTGGTGGATGTTACCTGTATGAGGCTTGTTACACAAAGAAAGGGGGTTGGGCTTGAATGAAAGAGCGGGAAGACTGAGGAACAAAGAAAGCAGCTATGCCATCATAAATACAGTATCGTATGCATTCTAAATTACCGCCCATTTGGAAAAGGAAAATGCAATAAATATTTACTCTGAGCTGCGCTTCGGTAGGTTGGTCATAGATGCTGGCCGTGTTGGCCAATCTTCCTGTCCTCGGAAGAATGTCACTGGTGGTAAAATAGATACATTGTAGTATCTTTGTTGTGTGTTAGACTGGATACGTCGTCCGTCCTTTCCTAGCCCACGTTTACAGCGGCCGCTGCTAACTCAACGGCTAGGAAGTATCACTTCTGTAGTGAATAAGAGTTCAGAGTTCATACCATTCGCAACCAAGGTTGGCTTAGATCTGTACTTGACATGTGAGTCCTTTTAACGCAGAGGCTGCAGACCTCACGTACCCGGAACAGGCTGGTTAGCTTTTCGTCAAAGGCTTATATAGTGGAGAGGGAGAAGGGTGTGTTTCATCGTTTATAACCCCTGTCTCTTCACAGGGGCGGGCCACTTATTAAGCAGGGCACTTTCCTGATGAAAACCCAATTCTCTCATTTGGAAGCTAAAATTACATTTAATCTTCTAACAAACAGTTTCAATATCAAACATTTCAATTGCACAACAATTCCATGTGAATCTGATAACTAGAGGGTGTATACTTTCCCAGGTACAGTTTATGCCGTCCTGTCATCAGTCATAATGTCTCAGATGACAACCGAACTGACATCCATGCTCATTAAGTTCCAACGCATATTTCCAACTGGTTGTATTACCGAAATATGGTTCCTTTCCCCCCACTTGTTTGATGTTCCCAGACTCTCTATATTTAACAAAGGCTATTCAACAGTCCTTCAGTAGGGTCAGAGAGAGAGAGGGGAAGGGAGAAAGGTATTTATGGGGGGGTCATAAACCTTACCCACAGGCCAACGTCATGACAATAGCTAGTAAGCTAATGATAAAAACAATAGCAGAACTCGCTCCGGAAGTCATCAACCTGGTCGGAAGTAAATTAGAACGTTGGAGGCGATATAATGCATAGAGCCTATTCTATGAATATAGCCTATGGGTTATCAGAACAAGGGACTCAATGACAAGAGCAATGGGGAAAACATAATGCATATAGTCAGTCCTCTAGCAATCCTCCACAGAGGGATAGAAAATAGTGATATTGTATTGATAGAGAGAGCAACAATGTCATGACTGCCAACATAATGAGGGGAGGGCCTTCCTGTTCGACCTTGGGCTGCTTCTGTCATATTGCAAACCAGGGGCACAGAAAAAGAACGATAGAATGACAAAGCCTGAAGTCAGACTGTTAGTAATCTGTGCAGAAAGAGAGAGAAAAAGAGAGAGAGACAAGAGGGGGGGTGACTGAAAAGGAAGGCAATGAAAATGCTAAATGTTCCCCCTAATAAAAACTCAACAGACCTCAATTAGCTGAGCACTTTGTGGAGAAAGGAGGAAACACTGAGTGAGAGAAAGAAAAAGAGAGAGGGAGCGCCTAAAAGCAGCTGAAGTGCTTCATGCGAAGAGAAATTGGCAACTTAAAGACATTTAAATGGTGAAACATGAGGTAGTGTACAGGCCTTTGAAACAGGGGAACGAGGTTGTACTTGGAAGGCTAGGATGCTTGTTTTAAGGCTTGATGTGGGCTCTGAAAGCTTTTCCAATGGCACAGGAAGCAGATTCCATCGTAAGAACAGGAGTTCCATAATCAAACCCACATTACTGCCATGGCAACTGAGGAACCAAATTAAGATACACTACATGATAAATAAAAAAAATTGAGGACAATCTCATCAAGAGGAAAGGAAATCAAGACAATGAACTGTGATTGAACTGTGTATTATCAGACGGTGAATACTAGTTTCTGGTCTGTGGAAGGAGCGCTGTGAACCCTAAAGGGGCTTCTTATCCACATATAGACACATCACTTTCCTACTGAATGACAGATTAATGGTTTGAATAGGACACACACACACAGCACAAGGAAACCAACACTTCATCTGAGGGTGGTCAAACATGGAAACTTTCTCTACTTCTGCTGTCGGACACCGTGTGTGTGTGTGTGTGTGTGTGTGTGTGTGTGTGTGTGTGTGTGTGTGTGTGTGTGTGTGTGTGTGTGTGTGTGTGTGTGTGTGTGTGTGTGTGTGTGTGGATCCATCAAATAATTGCCTGACTTTCTCACCCCACAGAGTACCTTTTTTGAAGTTTTAGTGAAAGGTTTCAAATTAGCCTCAAACAGTTAGCTTCCGTTGGAATGTGGATCTGGGAGTGTTAGTGTGTTCTGGAAATGCTGTTCTAACGTGTGACCTTATGCACAGAGGTCTTAAGTATTTTGGCAACAAACACCAGCACAGTTGTCATTATTTGGCTATCATGGAGAGGCCCGAAGTACTGCCATTTAATTTCACTTTGGAAACATTTTAGTCATTTAGCAGATGCTCTTATACAGAGCGAATTGCAGGAGCAATTAGGGTTAAGTGCCTTGCTCAAGGCACATCGCAAGTTCAATTTCAGTCAGTCAACTTTGGTAAACATAGGATGGGGAGTCGCACTCACGACTTCAGTTAAAGATTAGTGCAATACCAGTCAATTTTGTCAGAATAAGACAAGTGAGAGTTTGTTTCAAATTCATGATCCAATGAGAATATGTTGACAATTATGACTTATTTACTTGGTTAAAAAATTATATAGCAAGTAGCTCCACATCATGCGTGCCATTAGTCACCTATGACACAAACACACATATGCACAGGTAAAGCTTTTGATTTTTAAAGAATGTTCCCACTTCATTGGATAGTCGCATATATTGTACACAAAAACTTGCTAGAACTACGGTTAGGTTTACGCGTAGGGGTAAGGTTAGCCACAAACCTTGGCTGTCTTTGATGCTGGGCCTGCATTCCCATCAGAACTCTTTTCATCCCATGCCATGATTCCTTAGAAAAGGAGAATGGAGATGTAGTTATTAGTAAAAAATATATTAATTAAATACTGAAAGATAAAATACATCAACATTTAATTGAATGCAAAATAGAATAACATATTGAAGAAATCTCTAGCCAATAGAGTACTGTCATACAGTAAAAGTACTGTCATACAGGCCTAATATCAAATTTTAAGCAATTTTTGTGACAAATTGTTCAATATTTTATCAGGCTGACTTTAAAGATTATACGCGACATTTTGCTGCGTGGCAATACTGGGCATGCATTTCTACAAAAGAGGTAGTCTAGTCACTGTATTAACGCCAATATGCATTTGATAATATGCATTAGCTACCATCTAAGCTATTATTTTCCCTCCACAATGGGGCATGCATGTAACATTTCCAAAATGGGATAGTATTGTACATGTAATGTTATGCCCCCTTGTGAGTTCATAATAGTAGTGCATATTTTAGCAGGCTATATAAAGAGGAAGCCCTCCATTGACTGATTCAGTTAGTTGTGACATCTCGTCTGGACAGATGTCCCTCGGTAGGTTGGTAGGTAGGTAGGTTGGTAGGTAGGTAGGTAGTTAGCTAGCTAACGTCAATGAAGCTAGCTAGTTCATTCTCACAAAAGTGAGACAACTGCTCTAGATTGGAAACTTATGTCAATGAGTGTGAAGCCATGTTGGCTTTATGGAAACGATATACAATATGGGACAGAATATAGTTCAGTAAATAATACAAACCTAGTTGTGCCTAGTTAGGACATAACATTAGCTAACGTTAACTAGCTAGCTACTGTAGCTCATACAACTGTCAACCCCGGCTTTCTAAAATGTACATTCATTCTTCTGCACTAAAGTAGCTAACGTTAGCTAAAGTGACAGCTAAAATTATGGAAGCTGTTCACAGAAGACCATAATTGTCTTCATTATTAATTTGTATTTTATATTGTTAAATAAATTATTTCGATACATATTCAGAGCCAAACATCAACTCAACTTTTTAACTGTTGGCACAAGCATTTTCAGTTGCATTTGCGAAGTTCCCCGAAGAACTCCTGCAACAATGGGTGTTCCTTGGTGTATCCCACCTCCTAAGAAGTTCTTTAAAGAACCTTTTGGGGCTGTTTTTCATTGTCTAGAACCCTAAGGTTCTTTGAGGATCTTTGAAGAACTCCAGTTGAACCCCTACATTTCAGAGTATATAGCCTAATTTCGTCTGTCAAACAGGTAGGCCTATATCTTATTTCTAAATAGGAAGAAATAGGCTTCAACACAAAGCCAGTTATTGGTAGTAAAGTCTAATTCAAATGAAGACGGTTGAAATTAATTATGCTTACTTGAATTTGCCTACTTCAGCTCCATGGTTTCAGCACCATGAGCTGTCTATTTCCAATTTATTGTGCCACGGCCGCTGCATCAAGTTTCAGCACCACAATGTAATTTACCCGAATCTGGTTTATTGTGAGGTCAATAACTCTGATAAATAGATCATGTGCAAGAACCATATCGTTTTTAAGATTATTTTTTTTATTGTAGCAAGCTACCAAAGTCGTCATTCAGGCCTCATCTTTGCGCTCTCCTTCTCAAACTGAACAGAACATAGGCTATATGTTAGTCCCCGTGCAATATAATGCGTTTTTTGGACTAGGCCAAATAAACAATTATTTTCAGAAGAAGCCTTTGACTCCAGAACTGCCACCATAGGCCTATACAACACAGCCATTGGTTTGGTAGCACAGAAAAACGTGTTTATTCAGCAAGAACAGAGGAGGCCAGGGCTCAGGGTTGGAATATCTAGTCTGTAATGCTGCCTAGTTGTGTTTACACCATTTCAGCAGCTATCTTAGAAATATAACTTTGCTCTGTGCTTCTCGAGCATGCACTTAGAAGCCTAAAGGCTATGGATCATTTGATAGAGACCACACTAAATAGCCCACTTGATATTGCGCGCCCAGCTGAGAATCAGAGATGACTGGCGGCATCAGGAACACATTGATTGATATATAGCCGAATAAGCAACTAATTCTAATACACTGAGAAATATTGAACTGTAATCAATTACAAATTACATGATCCTCCCCTGAACTGATTAAAAAGAAAATACTAAACCGTCCCCCAGTCTTAAATTGAAACCTCCCCGATTTTCCTCCAGGTAACAATTCTGTAAATGTCTACAGTCTATAGCCCTTCAGATAATTAATAATGACTCCAGTTGATGGCCTTATATACAGTGCATTCGGAAAGTATTCAGAACCCTTGACTTTTTCCACATTTTGTTACATTACAGCCTTATTCTAAAATGGATCAAAAAAAAAATACACTGCTCAAAAAAATAAAGGGAACACTTAAACAACACATCCTAGATCTGAATGAAAGAAATAATCTTATTAAATACTTTTTTCTTTACATAGTTGAATGTGCTGACAACAAAATCACACAAAAATAATCAATGGAAATCCAATTTATCAACCCATGGAGGTCTGGATTTGGAGTCACACTCAAAACTAAAGTGGAAAACCACACGACAGGCTGATCCAACTTTGATGTAATGTCCTTAAAACAAGTCAAAATGAGGCTCAGTAGTGTGTGTGGCCTCCACGTGCCTGTATGACCTCCCTACAACGCCTGGGCATGCTCCTGATGAGGTGGCGGATGGTCTCCTGAGGGATCTCCTCCCAGACCTGGACTAAAGCATCCGCCAACTCCTGGACAGTCTGTGGTGCAACGTGGCATTGGTGGATGGAGCGAGACATGATGTCCCAGATGTGCTCAATTGGATTCAGGTCTGGGGAACGGGCGGGCCAGTCCATAACATCAATGCCTTCCTCTTGCAGGAACTGCTGACACACTCCAGCCACATGAGGTCTAGCATTGTCTTGCATTAGGAGGAACCCAGGGCCAACCGCACCAGCATATGGTCTCACAAGGGGCTGAGGATCTCATCTCGGTACCTAATGGCAGTCAGGCTACCTCTGGCGAGCACATGGAGGACTGTGCGGCCCCCCAAAGTAATGCCACCCCACACCATGACTGACCCACCACCAAACCGGTCATGCTGGAGGATGTTGCAGGCAGCAGAACGTTCTCCACGGCGTCTCCAGACTCTGTCACGTGCTCAGTGTGAACCTGCTTTCATCTGTGAAGAGCACAGGGCGCCAGTGGCGAATTTGCCAATCTTGGTGTTTTCTGGCAAATGCCAAACGTCATGCACGGTGTTGGGCTGTAAGCACAACCCCCACTTGTGGACGTCGGGCCCTCATACCACCCTCATGGAGTCTGTTTCTGACCGTTTGAGCAGACACATGCACATTTGTGGCCTGCTGGAGGTCATTTTGCAGGGCTCTGGCAGTGCTCCTCCTGCTCTTCCTTGCACAAAGGCGGAGGTAGCGGTCCTGCTGCTGGGTTGTTGCTCTCCTACGGCCTCCTCCACGTCTCCTGTACTGGCCTGTCTCCTGGTAGCGCCTCCATGCTCTGGACACTACGCTGACAGACACAGCAAACCTTCTTGCCACAGCTCGCATTGATGTGCCATCCTGGATGAGCTGCACTACCTGAGCCACTTGTGTGGGTTGTAGACTCAGTCTCATGCTACCACTAGAGTGAAAGCACCGCCAGCATTCAAAAGTGACCAAAACATCAGCCAGGAAGCATAGGAACTGAGAAGGGGTCTGTGGTCACCACCTGCAGAACCACTCCTTTATTGGGGGTGTCTTGCTAATTGCCTATCATTTCCACCTGTTGTCTATTCCATTTGCACAACAGCATGTGAAATGTATTGTCAATCAGTGTTGCTTCCTAAGTGGACAGTTTGATTTCACAGAAGTGTGATTGACTTGGAGTTACATTGTGTTGTTTAAGTGTTCGCTTTATTTTTTTGAGCAGGGTATATTCCCCTCATCAATCTAAAAACAATACCCCATAATGTCAAAGCAAAAACATGTTTTTAGAAATGTTTGCAAATGTATTAAAAATAAAAAACTGAAATATCACATTTACATAAATATTCAGACCATTAACTCAGTACTTTGTTGAAGCACCTTTGGCAGCGATTACATCCTTGAGTCTGCTTGGGTATGACGCTAAAAGCTTGGCACACCTGTATTTGGGGAGTTTCTCCCATTCTTCTCTGCAGATCCTCTCAAGCTCTGTCAGGTTGGAAGGGAAGCATCACTGCACAACTATTTTCAGGTCTATCCAGAGGTTGGTTTCAAGTCCGGGCTCTGGCCGGGACAATCAAGGACATTCAGAGACTTGTCCCGAAGCCACTCCTGCTTTGTCTTCGCTATGAGCATAGGGTCGTTGTCCTGTTGGAAGGTGAGCCTTTGCCACAGTCTGAGTTCCTAAGTGCTCTGGAGCAGGTTTTCATCAAGGATCTCTCTGTACTTTGCTCCGTTCATTTTTCCCTCGATAACTGACTAGTCTTCCAGTCCCTGCCACTGAAAAACATCCCCACAGCATGATGCTGCCACTACCATGCTTCACCGTAGAGATGGTGCCAGGTTTCCTCCAGACGTGACACTTGACATTCAGGCCAAAGAGTTCAATCTTGGTTTCATCACAGAGAATCTTGTTTCTCATGGTCTGCGAGTCTTCTGGCAAACTCCAAGTGGGCTGTCATGTGCCATTTACTGAGAAGTGGCTTCCGTCTGACCCCTCCACCATAAAGGCCTGATTTTGAAGGAGTGCTGCAGAGATGGTTGTCCTTCTGGAAGGTCTCCCTTACACTGCCTGGAGGTGTGTTGGGTCATTGTCCTGTTGAAAAACAAATGATAGTCCCACTAAGCGCAAACCAGATGGGATGGCGTATCGCTACAGAATGCTGTGGTAGCCATAATGGTTAAGTGTGCCTTGAATTCTAAACAAATCACAGACAGAGTAATGCACCCCCACACATCACACCTCCGCCTCCATGCTTCATGGTGGGAACCACACATGCTGAGATCATCCCTTCACCTACTCTGCGTCTCACAAAGACATGGCGGTTGGAACCAAAAATCTCAAAACCATCAGACCAAAGGACAGATTTCCACCCGTCTATTGTCCATTTCTCATGTTTCTTGGCCTAAGAAAGTTTCTTATTCTTATTGGTGACCTTTAGTAGTGATTTCTTTGGAGCAATTCAACTATGAAGGGCTGATTCATGCAGTCTCCTCTGAACAGTTGATGTTGAGATGTGTCTGTTCCTTGAACTATGTGAAGCATTTATTTGGGCTGCAATTCAGAGGTAACTCTGGGTCTTCCTTTCCTGTGGCGGTCCTCATGAGAGTCAGTTTCATCATAGCGCTTGTTGTTTTTTTGCGAATGCAATGAAGAAACTTTCAAAGTTCTTGAAACTTTCCGCATTGATTAACCTTCATGTCTTAAAGTAATGATGGATGTTTCTCTTTGCTTTTTTTGAGCTGTTCTTGCCATAGAATGGACTTAGCCCTATTTGGTGAAAGACCGACTTCAATATACCACCCCTACCTTGTCAGAACATAACTGATTGGCTCAAACACATTAAAAAGGAAAGACATTTCACAAATTAACAAGGCACACCTGTTAATTGAAATACATTCCAGGTGACTACCTCATGAATCTGGTTGAGAGAATGCTAAAAGTGTGAAAAGCTGTCATCAAAGCAAAGGGTGGCTACTTTGAAGAATCTCAAATATAAAATATATTTAGTTTTGTTTAACCATTTTTGCTTTCTACATGATTCCATATGGAGTATTTCATAGTTTGACGTCTTCACTATTATTCTACAATGTAGAAAATAGTAAAAATAAAGAAAAACCCTTGAATGAGTAGGTGTGTCCAAAATTTTGACTGGTACTGTACATTTCAAGGATGATCAATGGAAACAGGATTCACCTGAGCTCAATTTCGAGTTTCATAGCAAATGGTGTGAATACCTAGGTAAATAAGGTGGTTCTGCTTTGTCATTATGGGCTATAGTGTGAATTGATGAGGGGGAAAAAACGATTTAATCAATTTTAGAACAATGCTGAACGTAACAAAATGTGGAAAAAGTCAAGGGTTCTGAATACTTTCCGAATGCTCTGTACTTCTAAATTACAGTTGCTTTTAAATGTTAATGGAAAAAAACAAGCCTCCAATGTTATTGTCCCCAATCAACATTAATGCTGTCCAGTTTTAAGATTATCAGTGAAACCATTGTCTATCCAGTATTGAATACACTTAAAAAGTTTGGCTTTTTCTATTAACAATACAGACTTCATGTGGATTATTACTGAATCAATGGCTACAAAATACAGATTTTTTTGTGTGTATGGGAGAGAAATGAGATGAGGAAGAGAGATGAAGAAAGAGAGAAAACGAGAGAGAGAGAAAGTAAGAAGAGAGTGTGTATGTGGCAACCCACCATTGAGTGAGAAGTCTAAGGCCACCTACGGACATGTTTGGGGCATTCTATCAACGCTCAGCTATATTCTGGAATCTCCCTTAAACAGCCCAGTGGTGTGGCAGACATCACACAAAACACACCACCATTTCAGAGAATTTTTATTGGGCTCCATGAAAAAAGCACAAATTAAGATTATCTTGGAAGTCGCTGAGCGCTGATGGAAACTCTCAATAAAGTGTTTAATCACATTTTTACATTTACATTTTAGTCATTTAGCAGACGCTCTTATCCAGATGCTCTTAAGATAACTAGGCGAGACAATCACATATCACAGTGTTCGTAACTCGATTTTTACTCAAATATCTTAAGGATGCCACCCCTTTTTAACTTTTAAATTTTTCGCCTGAAATGACAAATCTAACTGCCTGTAGCTTAGGCCCTGAAGCAAGGATATGCATATTCTTGGTACCATTTGAAAGGAAACACTTTGAAGTTTGTGCAAATGTTAAAGAAATAGGAAAACATAACACATTAGATCTGCTAAATGATAATACAAAGAGAAAAACAACCGTTATTTTGTATTTGTTTTGTACCATCATCTTTGAAATGCAAGAGAAAGGCCATAATGTATTATTCCACCCAACGTACACTTTATATTTTGGCCACAAGATGGCAGCAGTGTATGTAAAAAGAAGTGTTTGGCTGATCCAATGAATCATTGCATTTCTGTTCAAAATTTTGTATCAAGACTGCCCAAATGTGCCCAATTTGTTTATTAATAACTTTCATGTTAAAAATTGTGCACTCTCCTCAAATAATAGCAATGGTATTCTTTCACTGCAATAGCTACTGTAAATTGGACAGTACAGTTAGATTAACAAGAATGTAAGCTTTCTGCCAATATCAGATATGTCTATGTCCTTTCAAATTTTCTTGTTACTTACAACCTCATGCTAATCGCACTAGACTATGTTAGCTCAACTGTCCCATGGAAGGGACACTGATCCCAAAGAAGTTTTAAAGAAGCTATCAGTGCTGTTAGGAAAAGACAAGTGCACTTTCTTTTGTTTTTGAGGGGTGGATAAGACTGACTGAGAAGTCTTATTTAGGATACTCTTTCGAAGAGGTAGTGTTTCAGACAATTTTGGAAGAAAGGCAGGCACTCTGCTGTCCTTGGATCAGGGTGAAGCTGGTTCCACCATTGAGGTGTCAGGACAGAGTAGGGCTTTGACTAGGCTGAGCGAGAGCGGACCTCCAGTAGGGGTGGGTTGGCCAAGAAACCAGAATGCTCAGGTTAAGGTGAAGGGTTTTAGTATAGCCTGAAGGTAGGGAGGGGCAGTTCCCCTTGCTGCTCTGTAAGCAAGCACCATGGTCTTGTAGTGAATGTGAGCTTCAGTGTGTGGAGGATTGGGGTGACATGGGAGAACTTGGGAAGGTTGAACACATGGCAAGCCACGGCGTTCAAGATAATTTGCAGGGGTTTGATGGCACAAGGGGGGAGCCCAGTCAGAGGGTTGCAGCAGTCCAGATGGGAGATGACAAGTGCCTGGATTAGGAATTGTACTGCTTCCTGTGTGAGGAAAGGCCGTACACATGTTCTCGTCTGAGCCAGACGGGAGCAACTGCGTGGGCCATAATCACATCATAAAAAGAATTCTAATCCTTACAGGATTACAGAGAAATAATCCGTTTGTGAGCCATTATCAAAATCATACAGCTTGAAATAAAGGCACATCAACTCAAATTCTATTGGTCGCTTACACATATTTGCAGATGTTATCGCAGGTGCAGCGAAATAACTATCAATACAAAATCCCCCCCCAAAAAGAAAGAAATTAAGAAATATCAGAACGAGCAATGTCAAATTCCGGAATATATAAAATGGTGTGTATAAACAGTATGGATAGTATACACTGCCGTTAAAAAATTTGGGGTCACTTAGAAATGTCCTTGTTTTTTAAAGAAGTTCGCAAAACTCCAGTCTCACCAGTCTCAACGTCAACAGTGAAGAGGCAACTCTGGGATGCTGGCCTTCTAGGCAGAGTTCCTCTGTCCAGTGTCTGTGTTATTTTGCCCATCTTAATCTTTTATTTTTATTGGCCTACAGTCCGGAACCTCCTGAGACGGCCCACAGCCCGGAGCCTCCTGAGACGGCCCACAGACCGGAGCCTCCTGAGACGGCCCACAGACCGGAGCCTCCTGAGACGGTCCACAAGGGGATTCATACCCCTCACTCCCCCTGCCTCGTTCTCTGTGTTTGTGCTTATTTGCAGATTGGGGACAGGTGGAGCTGATTGGGTCGTTAAGGTGACAAGTTGCACCTGGGTTTGGGATCAACTAGGAGATAAAGGTTCCTGGTGCCCACTCCTGCCTTGTGCACTCCACAAGCACCAGTTTGTTTTGTGAGCTGGTTGATTATGGTTTTTGATTAGGTGCACCCGGCACCACTTAAACACATTTTATGGTCATCCATTTCCATTACATGCCTACTTTCACACTTCACAGGTTAGTTTTCCTTTGAATTATTGTACTTGTTGTTAGTTATTTAATAAGTATTTTTGTTACTCCTTAACTGACAATGTGTGGACTCCCTTGCTTGTCACCATCTAAGATCCAGGTTGTGACAAATGGGGGCTCATCCGGGACCTTGCCTTGGCTATTTTGATGTTATCCCTGCTATATATGGTAATTGGTTAGCACTCTTTTGGTGGGTCTTGTGGTTTGCTTAGTTCTGGTATTGTCCCAGAAGCCTGTATGGCTATTTGGCCATTTTGTATGTGCTGTTGTATATTGGGAGTTACATCTTGAGATTTTTATTTTTTTTGTAGTTGTGTGTTTAATCACATTTCAATTTGTTTTAGAGAAATGCCTTCTAATGTATCGGTTTGATTTTTATTTTTATTTATTACAAGTTTTGATTTGGTGGAGAGAAGACCACATTCTCTTTTCCTCTGCTGTCTAGAGACACTTGGTTCTGTTCCCTGTTGGGTGATCAGATTATGGAGGTGAGTTGTCTTGCAATGTATGACAGTGAGAATTTGAGGCAGACAACTCATTGCACAGAGCTATAGCCTGTTCCCACAGGGGGCACATTGTGTCGTTTGTTATTTGTGTGGTGATAGCGGTCAGAGCAGTTGTCTCGAGCACATCTGTGGTTTGGGTTTGGTTACAAGCGAGCTGGTTCCTCCTTTGTGCCAGTGGGCTCTAGTCCATCAATACCTGCCACAAAGCCACCAAAGACTAGGGTTAAGTTTAAAATAGGATTTGGGGAAACTCAAGTAATGCACATCTCTTTTTGCACTTAAGTCAGCTATGTACTACTTGGTCTGTAGTTAATGTGCTCATTAGAGCAATTCAAAGTTTGGCCTACTAATCTGTTCATTTGGTAGTAGCATTATGGCATCTATTGAGGATTTTGTCCGTGTTCCTTCTGTAGAGTTGCTTATGCAGTTTTGAGGGAACAAATTGAGTGAGTATCATGTTGAGGTTAGTGACACACGTCTCAAGGTTACAGTGAGGTCTGTTCTGTCAGCTAATTTGCTTTCATCTGGTATTTTGAAGGCAGAATTGAGTGAACCTGGTCCAACTGTATTGGATGTTCCAATTGCGTCTAGTGCTGGTTTGACATTTGAGCGGTTAAAGGAGTTACTTTTATTGCAGCTAAATCATGACAAAGATCTGGAGAGGTTGAAGCAGGATACGAAACAGGCTAAACTGCGGTTGCAACATCAGTGGTTAGAACTTGTCAGAGAAGGCAAGCTTTCAGGTGAAGTTTCTTTGAGAATGGCTATTCAAGCTCCCCAATGTGAATCTTATCCTTTGCTCGTTCTCGGCCTTTTGATGTTGCTGGTAATCTCCGGTTGTTGCCTAAATTTACTGAAAAGGATCCTGATTTATTTTTGTATGTTATTTGAACGTGTAGCAGACTCTCGGTCTTGGCCTGATGCAGACCATACTTTGATGCTACAGTGTGTTTTGACCAGTAAGGCTCAGGAGGATTACTTATCTCTTGGCGCTACAGATGGCGATGATTATGTAAAGGTTAAAACTGCTGTCCTGCATGCTTACGAGTTGGTCCCTGAAACGTATCGACAGCATTTCAGAACATTGAAGAAAGGTGAGAACTTAACATGGGACTGTTTTTCACGGGATTTGATAACTGAATTAAATTGTTGGTGTACGGCATCAGCAGTCACTAGTTTTGAAGATTTTTGAAATCTGGTTGTCCTCGAACAATTTAAAGAATCTGTCTCTGATTGTCTTGCTACCTATATAAATGAACATAACGTACAGACTGCATCTGAAGCTGCTGTTTTGGCAGATGAGTACGTACTGACCCACAAAGGCAGTTTTGGAGGGTCCCTTATGTGAGATTGGGGGCAGAGAAACAGTAAGTGGATTTCGTTCAGCAAATTCCTTTGTTTCTGGTAATGACACATTTCCATCTAGATCCGAACGTGATTCATGTGGACAGAAGGATGTAAGTAAAATCTAATTATTGTCAAGGTAAAGGCCACTGGAAGAATGAATGTCCTGTCTTTGGTAAGAAGGTCAGCAGATTGGCCAGCACAAATGTAAAACCTGTTGTGTTAGCTGGGCCTGTTCCTCACTTCTTATGGGCAGGTGGGACGGTAGCGTCCCACCTGGCCAACATCCGGTGAAAATGCAGAGTGCAAAATTGAAAAATACCAAATTAAAATATTTAACATTCTTGAAAGTACATGTTATACATCAAAATGAAGCTTAACTTCCCATTAACCTCTCTGGCGCATGTGGGACGAACTCGTCCCACCTACGTAACAGCCACTGGATATCCAGTGGTGCGATTTTTGAATTGTTAGAAATACTATTACTTCAATTTCTCAAACATATGACTATTTTACAGCTATTTAAAGACAAGAATCTCGTTAATCTAACCACACTGTCCGATTTCAAAAAGGCTTTACAACGAAAGCAAAACATTAGATTATGTCAGCAGTGCCCAGCCAGAAATAATCAGACACCCATTTTTCAAGCTAGCATATCATGTCACAAAAACCCAAACCACAGCTAAATGCAGCACTAACCTTTTATGATCTTCATCAGATGACACACCTAGGACATTGTGTTATACAATACATGCATGTCTGTTCAATCAAGTTAATATTTATATAAAAAAACAGCTTTTTACATTAGCATGTGACGTTCAGAAAAAGCATACCCCCCGCAGACTTCCGGGGAATTTACTAACAGTTTGCTAAATTACTCACGATAAACGTTCACAAAAAGCATAACAATTATTTTAAGAATTATAGATACATTACTCCTCTATGCACTCGATATGTCCGATTTTAAAATAGCTTTTCGGATGAAGCACATTTTGCAATAATCTAAGTACATAGCCCGGCATCACAGGGCTAGCTATTTAGACACACACCCAGGTCAGCCTCCACCAAAATCACATTTCCTATAAGAAAAATGTTCTTACCTTGCTTGTTCTTCGTCAGAATACACTGCCAGGACTTCTACTTCAATAACAAATGTTGGTTTGGTCCCAAATAATCCATCGTTATATCCAAACAGCGATGTTTTGTTCGTGAGTTCTAGACACTATCAGAATGCTACATCACGGTCTCGAGCATGGCGCATTGGCGTGACAAAAGTCTAACTATTCCATTACCGTACTTCGAAGCATGTCAACCGCTGTTTAAAACCAATTTTTATGCCATTTATCTCGTAGAAAAGTGATAATATTCCGACCGGGAATATGCATTGAGCCTAAACAGCCGAATAAAATTTCTCCTCAGGAGCGAATCGTGCACGCGCCTCATTCAAAGGTCCTCTGAGCCGCCACTTGCCAAAGGCGATAATGTGTTTCAGCCTGAGGCTGCCTCGTAAACCTTCAGTTATTTCCCGGGTTCTGAGAGCCTATCGGAGCCCTGGGAATTGTCACGTTACAGCTAAGATCCTTACTTTTCAATAAACAGATGCAAGACGCACGACTCCTTGTCAGACAGGGTACTTCCTGCTTGAAACCTTGTCAGGTTTTTGCCTGCCACAGGAGTTCTGTTATACTCACAGACACCATTCAAACAGTTTTAGAAACTTTAGGGTGTTTTCTATCCAAACCTGAACAATAATATGCATATTCTAGCTTCTTAGTTGGTGTAGGAGGCAGTTAAAAATGGGCACATATTTTTTTCCAAAATTCTCAATACTGCCCCCTAGGCCAAACAGGTTAATCCAGCCGCTGTGTCAGATTTCAAAAAGGCTTTATGGCGAAAGCAAACCATGCGATTATCTGAGGACAGCGCCCCGCATACAAACACATGAAAATCATAATTCAGCCAGGCAGGTGCACCACAAAAGTCAGAAATGGCAATATAATTCATGCCTTACCTTTGAAGCTCTTTTTCTGTTGGCACTCAAATGTCCCTGAAGCATCACAAATGGTCCTTTTGTTCGATAATGTCCTTTATGTCCCAAAAATGGCAATTCATTTGGCGCGTTTGATTCAGAAATACACCGGTTTCAACTCGCCCATCATGCCTACAAAGTATCTAATAAGTTACCTGTAAACTTGGTCCAAACAATGTTCCTAATCCAACCTCAGGTACCCTAAAACGTAAATAATCAATGAAGTTTAAGACGGAATAAACTGTTTTCAATAC
Source organism: Salmo trutta (assembly GCF_901001165.1). Lineage (NCBI taxonomy): Eukaryota > Metazoa > Chordata > Actinopteri > Salmoniformes > Salmonidae > Salmo > Salmo trutta. Next base: position 33,541,006 of record NC_042965.1, read on the forward strand.
CGGATAAAAACAACGTGAAGCGTGCTCCAGTTCACGCACATCAAAACAGTAGTCTACCTGGAGTGACACTTACAATGAATAGCACTACATTACTCAAAATAAATCATCGAACAATTTCTAAAGTCTTGACATCTAGTGGAAGCCATATGAACTGCAACCAGGTTCCTAATAATAAGGGTATCCCATAGAAAACAAATGGAAAATCCTATGACCTTAACTTTTTCCCTGGATGGTTTGTCCTCGGGGTTTTGCCTGCCATATCAGTTCTGTTATACTCAGACATCATTTTAACAGTTTTAGAGACTTTAGAGTTTTCTATCCAAATGCATATAATTGGTAGATATCCTAGCTTCTGGGCCTGAGTAACAGGCAGTTTATTTTGGGCACGCTTTTCATCCGGAGGTGAAAATACTGCCCCCTACCCAAGAGGTTAATCCTGTTGTGCAAGCTCAAGAATTGTCAAAACCTTTTAGTACTGATTATTCACTGTTTTTCAGAGGGTTATACTTCACTTTTGGGAAGTGATGTGCCAGTAAAGATTCTGTGAGACACTGGTGCCTCTGAATTGTTTGTTTTGGAGTCTGTTCTGCCTTTTCTCTGGAGACAGATACAGGAACCAGTGTCCTGATTTCAAGGCATAGGTTTGAATATATTGTCTGTACCCTTGCACAAAGTCAATCTTATATCTGACCTAGTGCAAGGTGAGGTTTCCCTTGGGGTGCATCCCTTTCTGCCCCTTGACGGTGTTCATGGGATTTTGGGGAACAATTTAGATGGTAGTCATGTCTGGCATGATGTATCTCATACCCATACCCTCATAATCCCATGTAGGGATTATTGAGGAAAATATACAGAGATTCCCTGAGGTATTCTCTGCATGCGCTGTGACTCTGAGCCATGCTGACACTACGGTCAAAAAGAATTTACATAACTGAACAGTTTGATAATCCATTAAATGATTTACCTTTGCCTATGTCCCGTAGTGATCTTGTGATGGAGCAGTCTGCTGATCCTACCTTAATGTTTATTTGATCAAGTACTTCCGATTGAGGAGGTAAGGAGTTCTGCCCAGTGTTACTACATACAAGATCAGATGTTGGTGAGGAAATGGACGCCTCACAGCAAAAGTTGTGGGTGATGCTATTGTTCAGATCGTGGTTCCTTCTAAGCTTCGGGATATAGTTTTGAAAACAGCTCATGACGTTAGGGGTTAGTAAAACCTATGATCAAATGTTGCGTTAATTTTATTGGCCTCATTTTAAAGAAAGGCATTTCCGCTAACATCAAAACATGCCATGTTTGTCAGCTCACTGGGAAGCCTAATCAGATTAAGGCCAGTCCCACTACAACCTATTCCTGTAACAGGCCAGCCATTTGAGCATTTGATTATGTATTGTGTTGGACCCTTATCCCATTCTAAAGCTGGTAGCACCTACATGTTAACTAATGTGTCAGGCTATGAGATCCTGCAGCCTATTCACTTTGCAACATTACCACTAAGTCTGTTGTGAAGGCTTTGTCACAGGTATTCCAAAAATGTATAGGAACTAAGGTGATTCAGAGCAATCAGGGTTCCAACTTCAGTTCGCACATATTTGCAAAAGTCTTGCAACAATTGTGTATAAAACATAATCAAGCCAGTGCTTATGTGAAGAGTCAAGGGGCTCTTGAGCGTTTATGACTTTGAAGTCACTGTTACGTGCGTACTGCACTGAATTAGAACGTGACTGAGAAGAGGGGTTACCCTGGTTGCTACTCACTGTTAAAGAAGTGTCACAAGAGAGCACTGGGTTCAGTCCTAATGACTTTGTTTTTGGTCGTAATGTGTGGTCCCCTTGCTGTATTAACCTGTTGGGGATAGGGGGCAGTATTTGCACGGCCGGATTAAAAAAACGTACCCGATTTTAATCTGGTTACTACTCCTGCCCAGTAACTAGAATATGCATATAATTTTTTGATTTGGATAGAAAACACCCTAAAGTTTCAAACTGTTTGAATGGTGTCTGTGTATAACAGAACTCATTTGGCAGGCCAAAACCTGAGACGATTCCAAACAGCAAGCGCTCTCTCTGACCATTTCTTGGCCTTCTTGATCATCTCTAACCAAAACAGGGGATCTCTGGCATGACGTGACATTTTCTAACGCTCCCATAGGCTCTCAGAAGGCGCCAGAAAGATGAATGGTGGCTTTGCAGGCCCTGGCTGAAAAACATTAGCACATTTTGTTAGTGGTCGATCAGAGGACAATGAGACTGGAGGCACGAGCCGACACCATGTTTACTTTCTCTCTCTTTGAACAAAAACAACGACTCCCGGTCGGAATATTATCGCTTTTTTACGAGAAAAATTGCATAAAAATGTATTTTAAACAGAGGTTGACATGCTTCGAAGTATGGTAATGGAATATTTAGATTTTTTGTCACGAAACGCGTCGGGCGCGTAACCCTTCGTCACCCTTGGATAGTGTCTTGAACGCACGAACAAAACGCCGCGATTTGGATATAACTATGGATTATTTGGGACCAAACCAACATTTGTTATTGAAGTAGAAGTCCTGGGAGTGCATTCTGACGAAGAACGGCAAAGGTAATCAACATTTTCTAATAGTAAATCGGAGTTTGGTGAGTACCACACTTGGTGGCTAAACTTGCTGGGTGTCAAAATAGCTAGCCTGTGATGGCCGGGCTATCTACTCAGAATATAGCAAAATGTGCTTTCACCGAAAAGCTATTTTAAAATCGGACATGGCGAGTGCATAAAGGAGTTCTGTATCTATATTTCTTAAAATAATTATGTTTTTTGTGAACGTTTATCGTGAGTAATTTAGTAAATTCACCGGAAGTGTTCGGTGGGAATGCTAGTCACATGCTAATGTAAAAAGCAGTTTTTTGATATAAATATGAACTTGATTGAACAAAACATGCATGTATTGTATAACATAATGTCCTAGGATTGTCATCTGATGAAGATCATCAAAGGTTAGTGCTGCATTTAGCTGTGGTTTGGGTTTATGTGACATTATATGCTAGCTTGAAAAATGGGTGTCTGATTATTTCTGGCTGGGTACTCTGCTGACATAATCTAATGTTTTGCTTTCATTGTAAAGCCTTTTTGAAATCGGACAGTGTGGTTAGATTAACGAGAGTCTTGTCTTTAAATAGCTGTAAAATAGTCATATGTTTGAGAAATTGAAGTAGTAGCATTTCGAAGGCATTTGAAAATCGCGCCACAGGATTCAACTGGCTGTTACGTAGGTGGGACGATTTCGTCCCGCCGGCCCTAGAGAGGTTAAGGAAGATTTATGATAACATCCTAAAGATTGATTCTATACATCGTCTAATTTAACTTTGACTATGTCTAAACTTAACTGCGCGAGCCAAGTGCATTTGGAGTACTCTACCTAACAAAAAGGATGTATTTGGACATAAATATGCACTTTGTCGAAACAAATGAACATTTATTGGGGAACTGGGATTCCTGGGAGTGCATTCCGACGAAGATCAAATGGTGAATATTTATAATATTATTTCTGAGTTTTGTTGACTCCACCAAATGGCGGGTTTGGTTTCGTCTCTGAGCGCTGTGCTCACATTATTGCAAAGTGTGCTTTTGCTGTAAAGTTGTTTTTTTTTTAAATCTGACACAACGGTTGCATTAAGGAGAAGTGTATCTATAATTCTTTGAATATCAGTTTAATTTTTTACCAAAATTTATGATGAGCATTTCTGTAAATTGATGTGCTCCTTCACCAGATGTTTTTGGAGGCAAAACATTTCACGCCAATGTAAAATGTTTATTGGGGATATAAATATGAACTTTCTCAAGCAAAACATACATATATTGTGTAACATGAAGTCCTATGAGTGCCATCTGATGAAGAAAAAGTTCAGTGATAAATTGTAGCTGTATTTCTGGTTTTTGTGACACCTCTCCTTGCTTGGAAAATAGCTGTGTGGTTTTTCTTGTCTCGATGCTGTCCTAACAAAATCTAATGCTATGTTTTCGCCGTAAAGACTTTTTGAAATCGAACATTGTGGTTGGATTAACGAGAAGTTAATCTTTAAAAATGGTGTACAATAGTTTTGTTTGAGAAATTTGAATTATGAGATTTGTTGTTTTGAATTTGGCGCCCTGCTATTTCACTGGCTGTTGAATAGTGTGTCCCGTGGGTGGGATGCTAGCGTCCCACATTTCCCATTGAGGTTAACTTCTATGGGCTACCACCTGCGGGACACAGCCCGTGAAATATCAGGGCGGCAAAAACAAAATGTCACAATTCAACTTTCTCAAACATACACTTCTCCTTGATGTAACCACATTGTCCGATTTCAAAAAGGCTTTACAGCGAAAGCAAAACATTAGATTGTTAGGCGAGTACATAGACAAAAGTAATCACAGCCATTTTCCAAGAAAGGACATGTCAATAAAACCCAACACAGCTAAATGAAGCACTAACCTTTGACTATGTTCATCAGATGACACTCATAGGACATTATGTTAGACAATACATGTATGTTTTGTTTGATAAAGTTCATATTTATATCCAAAAACAGCATTTTACATTGGTGCGTGATGTTCAGAAAATGTATTCCCACAAACCCTCCGGTGAATGTACACATCAATTTGCAAAAATACTCATCATAAACATTGACAAAATATATAACAATTATTTAAAGAATTATAGATAGACTACCCCTGGATGCAACCGCTCTGTCAGATTTTAAAATAGCTTTACGGAGAGAGCACATTTTACAATGTTCTGAGTACATAGCTCAGCCATCACGGAGAGCTATACAGACACCCGCCAAGTTCGAGGCAACCTAAACTCAGAATTAAAAATATTCTCTTACCTTTGCTGATCTTTGTCAGAATGCACTCCCAGGACTGCTACTTCCACAAGAAATGTTGTTTTTGTTCGAAATAATACATATGTCTCCAAATACCTCAGTTTTGTTTGTGAATTCAGATCACTTATCCAAAGGCATAACGTGCCAGCGCGGTACCAGAGATGAAGTCAAAATGTTCCATTACCCTACTTAGAAGCATGTCAAACGCTGTTTAAAATCAATCTTTATGGTATTTTTAATGTAAAATTGCAAAAATATTCCAACAGGACAATAGCGTATTCATTCAAGGAGAAAAAGAAGGAACGGCGCACTCGCGTGACTGCACGTATCCAATCCCTTTGTCCACAGGCAGTCCACTCTAACTGAGCTCCTATTATCTGCCCAGTAACAGGAGAAGGCTGAAACAACTTTCTGAAGGCTTTTGACAGCCAATGGAAGCCTTAGGAAGTGCAACGTAACCCCACAGATACTGTAGTTTCGAAAGGGACTAGAAAGAAGTACAATTCTCAGATCCTCCACTTCCTGGTTGACTTTTTCCTCAGGTTGCCTGCCATATGAGTTCCGTTATACACAGACACCATTCAAACAGTTTTAGAAACTTTAGGGTGTTTTCTAGCCAAAGCCAATAATTATATGCATATTCTAGTTACTGGGCAGGAGTAGTAACCAGATTATATCGGGTACGTTTTTTTATCCGGCCGTGTAAATACTGCCCCCTAGCCCTAACAGGTTAATAATCCAACCGGACGATTCCTTTGTCTTCAAAAAAGAAAAGGAACACAGCTAACTCTCACGGGAGTGTGCGCCACTGAGCTCATGTCATTTTTCCCTATTCACAGAAGCATGAAACAATGTTCTAAAGACTGACATCTAGTGGAAGCCTTAGGAAGTGCAAAATGAACCCTAAGTCACTGTGTACTGGATAAGGAATCACTTGAAAAACTACAAACCTCAGATTTCCACACTTCCTGGATGGTTTTCTCGGGTTTTTGCTTGCCATATGAGTTCTGTTATACTCAGACATCGTTCAAACAGTTTTAGAACCTTCAGAGCGTTTTCTATCCAAATCTACGAATAATATGCATATCCTACCTTCTGGGCCCGAGTAGCAGGCAGTTTAATTTGGGCACGTCATTCATCTGAATTTCCGAATACTGCCCCCTGTCAATAAAAAGTTAAACAACATTTTTATTGTCTCATTGGAGAAGCTACGTCACTTGGACTCCGAGATTAAGTACATGCTAGTTAAGGATGTCGCTGCACCATCATTCTGTAGTTGGGCCTCCCCATGTCTCTTGGTGAGCAAGCCAGATGGCTCTCTTAGATTTTTAGCACTGACTCCCAGAAGTTTAGTGTGACAACCTGACTGTTAACCACTCCCACGATGGAAGATTGTGTTGACCAGGTTGGTGCTGCCCGGTTTGTCAAAGTTTGATTTGCTGAAGGGTCACTGGCAGGTGCCTTTGTCATCAAGAGCTCGTGAAATATCTGCTTTTATTACTCTTTCAGGTTTTTGTCCTATATGGGCTTGAGTTTTGGCCTACACAACGCTCCTGCTACATTTCAGCGTTTTGTGAATGGGGTGATCTCTGGCCTTGAAGGCTGTGCTATTTATCTCGATGTGGTTGTTTATAGTAACACTTTGGGAGTGACATCTGGTGAGGACACGGACTCTGTTTGAGCGTTTGGCTGTGGCCTGTCTCACTGTGAACTTAGCCAAATGTGAGTTTGCCCAGGCAAGTGACCTACCTCGGCTGAGTGGTCGTGTAGGGTCGTGTTCTCCCTGTGCGGACTAAAGTGGCTGCTATCGCTCTGTTTCCACCACCAAGGAGCTGCAATGCATCCTAGGTATGGTTGGGTATTATTCGGGGGGGGGGGGGGGTTTGCAACATATCCATGGTTTTAGCACCTCTGACTGATCTGTTGAAGAGGGCTGATTTCATCTGGTCTTCCTGCTGGCAGTGCTTTTGAAAATTAGAAAATGCTTCTTAGCTTTGACCCTGTGTTGGCTACCCCACAATTGGAACAGCCTTTCAGCCTATATGTGGATGCCTGTAATGTAGGGGTAGGTGCTGTGTTGCTTCATGCAGATGGAGGTGTTGAACATCCTGTTAGCTGTTAAACTTTTGAGAGAAATGGCATCAGTTGAAATATGCAGTGGGGAGAAGGAGGCCCTTGCCTTAATCTGGGCGTTGCAGCAGTGTGAGGTATATGTGTGGTCCCTATTGTGGTTTACACTGACCACAACACCCTTACTTTCCTGCACACCATGCTTTGCCCAAATTGCAGGATTATGCGCTGGTGTTTCTTCCTGCAGATGTTCCATTTGGATGTACGACAAGTAAAAGGTGTGGATAATGTGGTGGTTGATGCGCTTTCCCTTGCACTGACTTAATCAGTTTTTATTTTTGGTTGGTGGTCCTAGCGGGACAACTTCCGGTGAAACTGGCGGTTGCGCAATTCAAGTAAATAATCATAAACATTATGAACATTAAACATTTAGGTACATACAAGTGTCTTACATCGGTTGAAAGCTTACATTTTTGTTAATCTAACCGTACTGTCCGATTTACAGAAGCTATTACAGCGAAAGCATGCCATGCGATTGTTTGAGGACGGTGCCCCACATCAAAATATTTTTCCATCAGCACAGGTTTCATAAATTCACAAATGGGGATTAAATGAATATTTACTTTTTGAAAATCTTCCTCTGATTTGTCATCCAAAGGGTCCCAGCTATAACATGTAGTGTCGTTTTGTTAGATAAAATCCTTCCTATTTATTCCTCAGATACTATAATATTTATTACAGAAAGAAGTATGTTTAATAGGAAACCGATTTGAGCAGGTGCGTCTTGACGTGCGCAAACACGGATTTCCAAGCCGGGGTTCTTGTACTAAAACTGTTATTTGTTATTCAAGTTACAAGCCTGAAACCTTGAACATAAGACTGCTGACACCCAGTGGAAGCCATAGGAATTGCATACTGGGAGGTAGAATTGAGTAGGCAATTGGAAGAGCATGGTCTCTCAAAAAAAATTCTGTTTGGTTTTTCTTTGGATTTTCTCCTACCATATCGCTTGTGTTATACTCCTACATTTCTACAAACTTCAAGGTGTTTTCTTTCCAATGGTACCAACTATATCCTGGTTTCAGGGCCTGAGTTACAGGCAGTTTACTTTGGGCATGTCATTCAGACAAGTGGAGCCTGATGAAGTTAATAGGCATTGATGCAGAGGACACCTTCAGCGTGACAAAGCACATCGAAAGAATGAAGGCAGAATGCAAAAGAAACCATCCTGGCATGCAGGACAAAATTAAGACCTCAGTGGAGAGAACCCATTTAATCAGCACCCACCACACCAAAAAGAGCCTTAATGAGTTTCCTGCATTGTCACTGCAGCATGGAGTTAGTTCACACATTTGCCATTTTAAGTCTATGTGAATTAAGTTAAACCTCCAGATATGTGTGCAAATTATATTTTCAGATCTTCTCAGAAATGAAGTCCATGGAATGGATATAGACAAAAATATATATCAAGGACTCCGCAAGGCTATCCTGCAATTTTGACAGTGCCTGAAGGACAATACAGAAGAGCCACACAGGGTTATATGCTCGTATTCCTTCCCTTTCTCTAATGTAGGCTATACATAGTACATAAAAAATATATGTATTTTTTAACACAATTATCAAGTATAATAAGACCATTGCTTTGCAAGACCATCCTGCTCTTGCCCTACCTCTTCAATGAGGACCCGAGTGACGATTATGTCAGTGACAAGGTATGCCCAAATATTCTGTTTATTCATAAACATAGGTGTGCATGCTTATACAACTACAGCTGATCATTTATGTTCTTTGTTAATTGTGTCTGTATTAGTCTTTTCTTCCTATTATTGACAAGGATTTCACAGCTCCCCACTCCTCTACTGCACATTGGTGGAAATCCATTTCACCATGAGAGTGAAATCACACTGGCCTTTGATGAGGAGAACATCCACACTCTAGAGGATGTCTCATTGGACTTGGGGCTCTGCTAGGGCTGTGTTTTTTTTTTTTTTTTTAAGTTACATTTCCCAAAAATGTCAAACACTTAAGTTAGTGTTCTGGGGATAAGAGAAGTTGTGGTGAAGTTACCAGGGCCGGTCATAAAGATGGCATACTTCCTAGCATAACTAATTGTTTGTTGGACACGCACACAAAAGCAAAAAAATGCTATCTGTATTTAGCATCAAGTCTACAATATTGTTAGTTTACCTATGATTCATTTTTAATGCATGTTTTACTTGTACATTAGTTTAAAAAATGCAATGAAAAGCACTATACAAAGTCAGACCATAATAAATTGACATGTCTGCAGAAATTGCCATTTTTGTTTGGTTAATAGTTTTTTGTAAATATTAGTTACGTTTATGGTGCCACTAAATGTTTAATTATTTAAATCAATATTATTATAAAAATAGATATAATGGGGGGAGAGTGGACAGGGATTAAAAAGATTTAACCCAAAAGTTTGAGGAATCATTCTAACGGGTTCTTCGATGTAACCTTTTTCAAGGGTTCTTCAAGTAAATGTTCTCTAAGAAGTAAAAAGGTTCCAGGGGTATCCTTTAGGGGTTCTTCAAATTGAAACTGTGGGGAACCCCTATAATTTCTTTGAAGAATCCTTGAAAAATGTTATTCGAAAAACCTTAGTGGCAAAGCTAGGAGGGCAACAACCCAGCAGCAGGACCGCTACCTCCGCCTTTGTGCAAGGAGGAGCAGGAGGAGCACTGCCAGAGCCCTGCAAAATCACCTCCAGCAGGCCACAAATGTGCATGTCTGTTTCTGACCATTTGAGCAGACTCCATGAGGGTGGTATGAGGGCCCGACATCCACAGGTGGGGGTTGTGCTTACAGCCCAACACCGTGCAGGACGTTTGTCATTTGCCAGAGAACACCAAGATTGGCAAATTCGCCACTGGCGCCCTGTGCTCTTCACAGATGAAAGCAGGTTCACACTGAGCACATGTGACAGAGTCTGGAGACGCCATGCAGAACGTTCTGCTGCCTGCAACATCCTCCAGCATGACTGGTTTGGCGGTGGGTCAGTCATGGTGTGGGGTGGCATTTATTTGGGGGGCCGCACAGCCCTCCATGTGCTCGCCAGAGGTAGCCTGACTGCCATTAGGTACCGAGATGAGATCCTCAGACCCCTTGTGAGACCATATGCTGGTGCGGTTGGCCCTGGGTTCCTCCTAATGCAAGACAATGCTAGGCCTCATGTGGCTGGAGTGTGTCAGCAGTTCCTGCAAGAGGAAGGCATTGATGCTATGGACTGGCCCGCCCGTTCCCCAGACCTGAATCCAATTGAGCACATCTGGGACATCCATGTCTCGCTCCATCCACAAACGCCACGTTGCACCACAGAATGTCCAGGAGTTGGCGGATGCTTTAGTCCAGGTCTGGGAGGAGATCCCTCAGGAGACCATCCGCCACCTCATCAGGAGCATGCCCAGGTGTTGTAGGGAGGTCATACAGGCATGTGGAGGCCACACACACTACTGAGCCTCATTTTGACTTGTTTTAAGGACATTACATCAAAGTTGGATCAGCCTGTAGTGTGGTTTTCTACTTTAATTTTGAGTGTGACTCCAAATCCAGACCTCCATGGGTTGATAAATTGGGTGTGATTTTTCTCAGCACATTCAACTGTAAAGAAAAGTATTTAATAAGATTATTTTATTCAGATCTAGGATGTGTTGTTTAAGTGTTCCCTTTATTTTTTTTGAGCAGTGTATTTATCAGAGGTTTAGGGAGGGTGTGAATCCCTAAAAAAGCTAAATTATTCAGATGTTTAACAAAACACGACAGTCGACAGTATCATACCTTGGGAAATGTGAATGAAGAAAAACAGTTTGGATAATGGTTTTCATACACATACCTTGTCCATAATGTGGAGGCCTTTGGGATATTCATTGAAAAGGTAAGGGAGGAGGATGGTACATGTGAATTGCATTACATACCAATAGACATACCTTTGTATATCTCCTTGTCTGTATACCTGCAGAGACAGAAACAAAAGTGAGCAGTTCAGTCATCTTCACCCAATACAGCTAGCCTTCAACATATTCTTATAGCCTACATATGATTACCCATTTGTTATTTATTGAATTGTGTTTAATTTTCTGTTTTAGAAAGATTTGAACAAATATGAAAATAAATCAATATACATTTAGGTCACACATACTCCCTCTGCGCCTCTCTAGGTCACCAGGCTGCTCATTATTACACACATGTCACCATCGTTACACGGGCCAACGCCTCATCAGACTCACCTGGACTTCATCACCTTCTTGATTACCTTCCCTATATCTGTCACTCCCTTTGGTTCCTTCCCCAGGCGTTATTGCTTCTGTTCCCTTGTTTCACGTTTCTTGTTTTGTTCCTTGTGTTAGTTATTATTAAAAGTCACTCCCTGAACCTGCTTCCCGACTCCCAGCTTACACATAAGGGACAAACATTACTTTAAATTGAGATGTTAAAATGTTTCAGTTAAGTGCCTGCACCTGCTGTGCTTTTCAAATCCAAATGTTTCAGTTGGGCAGTTAGGTTCATGCAAGAACCCCCACCAAGGAGGTTCCTCGATGAACCCCACTTCCTATGGGTTCTTGGAATAACTCTTTGGGTACATTTTCAGTGCCTATAACACTAATGTTATTTGAAGAACTTTGAGGATCTTAGAAGAACCCTTTCTGAACCCCAAATTGTTTTGTGTACCTCTGTGTCAGACTTGAATTGAGGGGGATTGAGTTTGTATGCCATAGGCCAAAAAGCACAGGCCAACCTACCCCTTGTTAGCTTAAGATTCTGAAGAAAATAAAATGGATCAGATTATATAAAGTTTTCTATCACAGCGCTTTGGTCCGCAATGCTTTATCCTGTCTGGGCTAGGGGGCAGTATTTTCACAGCCGGATGCAAAACGTACCCAATTTAAACGGGTTACTACTCTGGCCCAGAAACTAGAATATTCTTATTAGTAGATTTGGATAGAAAACACTCTGAAGTTTCTAAAACTGTTTGAATGGTGTCTGTGTATAACAGAACTCATATGGCAGGCAAAAACCTGAGAAAAAGTCAACCAGGAAGTGGAGGATCTGAGAACTGTAGTTCTTTCTAGTCCCTCTCAAAACTACAGTATCTGTGGGGTTACGTTGCACTTCCTAAGGCTTCCATTGGCTGTCAAAAGCCTTCAGAAAGTTGTTTCAGCCTTCTCCTGTTACTGGGCAGATAATAGGAGCTCAGTTACTGAGTGGACTGCCTGTGGACAAAGGGATTGGATATGTGCAGTCACGCACGTGCGCTGTTCCTTCTTTTTCTCCTTGAATGAATACGCTATTGTCCGTTTGGAATATTATCACAATTTTACATTAAAAATACCATTAAGATTGATTTTAAACAGCGTTTGACATGCTTCTAAGTACGGTAATGGAACATTTTGACTTTTCGTCTCTGGTTCTGCGCTCGCACGTTATGCCTTTGGATAAGTGATCTGTATGCACGAACAAAACGGAGGTATTTGGACATAAATATGGATTATTTGGAACAAAAACAACATTTCTTGTGGAAGTAGCAGTCCTGGGAGTGCATTCTGACGAAGATCAGCAAAGGTAAGAGAATATTTCTAATACTAATTCTGAGTTTAGGTTGCCCCGAACTTGGCGGGTGTCTGTATAGCTCACCGTGATGGCTGAGCAATGTACTCAGAATATTGAAAAATGTGCTCTCTCCGTAAAGCTATTTTAAAATCTGACACAGCGGTTGCATCCAGGAGTAGTCTATCTATAATTCTTTAAATAATTGTTATATATTTTGTCAACGTTTGTGATGAGTATTTTTGTAAATTGATGTGCACATTCACCAGAGGGTTTTGGTGGGAATACATTTTCTGAACATCATGCGCCAATGTAAAATGCTGTTTTTTGGATATAAATATGAACTTTTTCAAACAAACCATACATGTATTGTGTAATATAATGTCCAAGGAGTGTCATCTGATGAACATCGTCAAAGGTTAGTGCTTCATTTAGCTATGTTTTGGGTTTTATTGACACATGTCCTTGCTTGGAAAATGGCTGTGATTATTTTTGTCTATGTAGTCTCCTAACATAATCTGTTTTGCTTTCACTGTGAAGCCTTTTTGAAATGGGACAATGTGCTTACATCAAGGAGAAGTGTATGTTTGAGAAAGTTTATGACATTTTGTGGTTTTTGAATTTGCCACCCACCTAGCCCATAGAAGTTATGCTAGAAACAAACTGTAAAATAGCCGAGAAAGACGTGACTCTGATTCATATGGGAATATCATATTCAAATAGTCTTGGTAGCCATTTGACTAGATGTTAAGGAGTCTTATGACTTGGAGTAGAAGCTGTTTAGAAGCCTTTTGGACCTAGACTTGGCACTCCGGTACCGCTTGCGTGCGGTAGCAGAGAACAGTCTATGATTAGGGTGGCTGGAGTCTTTGACAATTTAAGGCCTTCCTCTGACATCGCCTGTTATAGAGGTCCTGGATGACAGGAAGCTTGGCCCCACTGATGTACTACCCTCTGTAGTGCCTTGTGGTCGGAGGACGAGCAGTTACCATACCATGCAGTGATGCAACCAGTCAGGATGCTCTCGCTGGTGCAGCTGTAGAACCTTTTGAGGATCTGGTGACACATGCCAAATCTTTTCAGTCTCCTGAGGGGGAATATGTTTTGTCGTGCCCACTTCATTACTGTCATGGTGTGCTTGGACCATGTTAGTTTGTTGGTGACGTGGACACCAAGGAACTTGAAGCTCTCAACCTGCACCACTGCAGCCCCGTCGATGAGAATGGTGGCATGCTCGGTCCTCTTTTTCCTGTAGTTCACAATCAACCCTGCTTGCTTCTTAAGCTAAGCAGATTTGGTCTTGGTCGGTCCCGAGATGGGAGACCAGATGCTGCTGGAAGGAGTCTTGGAGGGCCAGTAGGAGGCACTCCTTTTCTCTGGTCTAAAAAAAACATATTCCAATGCACCAGGGCACTAATTGGGGACATTTCCCTCTGTAGGGTGCTGTCTTCTGGATGGGATGTTAAATGGGTGTCTTGACACTCTGTGGTCACTAAGGATCCCATGGCGCTTATCGTAAGAAGAGTAGGGGTGTAAACCCTGGTGTCCTGGCTAAATTCCCAATCTGGCCCTCATGCCATCATGGTCACCTAATCATTCCCAGCTTACAATTGGTCATTCATCCACCCTCCTCACCCCTGTAACTATTCCCCAGGTTGTTGCTGTAAATGCGAATGTTTTCTCAGTCAATTTACTTGGTAAAATTATGTAGAATTGCATAAAATGTTTTTAAATGCCATTTTTTTTTCTCAGACCTGCAAATACAATGATAGATTAAGGCAATCAGTGCTTTTACTATAAAGGAGATTTTTCCACCCCTACTCTCGTCCACGGTGGTCTGCGAACCCACTACCTTCTGGCCCGCCACGCTTGTGTAAGGACCGACGCCGGAGACAAGAAGCAGGTACGGGGAGTTGACATTTAATTAGGAACAGACAAAGATCAGGACAGAAACATGGTCAGCACACGGATACACAATGACAATCAATGCAGCAGCGGGGAACAGAGATGGGGAACTGACAAATATAGTGGAGGTAAACAGGTGATTGAGTCCAATAATACGCTGATGCGTGTCACAGAAGGCAGGTGCGCAATGCTGGGGAGCCTGGCGCCCTCGAGCGCCAAGGGGGAAGAGCAGGAGCAGGCCTGACACCTTGTACACAGTCAAATGTAATGCTTACAGGATGAAAAACTGTTTCTAAAACTGCATATCGAAAGCTCTGGTCTCTCCAATAAGTGAGGGTAAACGGTAGATATGTACTCTACTGTCCACTTTGTTTTTTATTTTGGGCATATAGTGGAGGGTCTTTTTTTTTTATTTTATTTTTTTTAAATTTCAAGCGTTCAGGGAGGGTGTAGGTAAAATGTATTTAAAAAAAATAATAATAATAATAATTTAAGATCCGATTTTCTCAGTATAACCCTTATTATAAATAATGTTCACTCCCTTAGAGGCAAAGTTCCCTATGTCTCTGTAATTTGATCAGTTAATAAAGGAATGTAAAACTGTTTCCATTTTTCCGTTTTAGGAATAACTTGGTAATTTATATGTCAACTATCAATAGTTGTATTATTAGGGGAAAAGATGATGTGTTATCCAAGCTCAGGGACTGATGCCAGATATTACCACAGAAAGCCTATTGACTTAATCAAACAATAAGCCCTGGCCTCGACACTAACAAATAGGCCTGAATAACTACCTGGCTGTATTTGTGTGCTTCTATTGAGTCACTTTATACAAGGTAGCCTGGAATACACTGCCATGTGGTATTCTCTATCGCTTACCATCTCTCTCATTTTTAATCACTGATATTGCAGATTGTAAATATACTTTACATACCCTGACCACAGCCTATGTGTTATACAGCTCATTGTTGATGTAATAGTGTACGCGCCTCTCAGGGTGTTTGTCAACCAACATACCAGACATGACATTCAGTCTTCTCTACAGTAACCACTCAACAGAAACCACAAAAAGCATTGTTCAATTTCCCTGGAAACCGAGGGTCAAATTGACTCGATTACACTCCAGTACAGTGCACAGCCTTGCACTCTAACACTACTGTTACATAACAGACCTTATTGGATTTGTTAGTGCTGCATTTCAGCAACGAAGGTGAAAGATAAATCACTGTGTGAAACGGGCCTTGACACTGTGCTGAGAATTTGATGAATACACTATTCATGTATTGCTAAACCACAAAAACACGCTATTGCTAAGCTACACTATTAGGATAGAATAAAGAAAAATAGATTGCTGTTATTGTCTGATTTGAAAAGTGAAGAGAAACTTCCAGGCACAGTAGATCTGTTATTCTTTGAGTTAAATAAACTCGTTAAACCTGACTGCCTAAAGTTAATGGGAGCAAGTGCGTGTGCACTAGATTTGAATGGCGGGAACCCGTTTACCGGGATTTACCGCCCAAAACCCCTCCCTTTTCCCGGAATAAATAACTGCGAGAAACCTGTAAATTGTAATAAATGATTTGTATGAATGGCATGAAATGGAACTAGAAAATTATAAGTGATGTCTAAATCTGGCTTCTCTACGGCCTCTGCACGATAAACAATCAAGGCTCAGGGTGGGGACAGACAGCCCATCTTAGTAGGGAGCGCAGTTCACAATGCATGTAGACCTATCATCTCATGGTAACTTTTTTCTTGTGACAGGTAGGCCTATATTTGCTGCAACCTAGCCTATGCTACAGTAATATAAAGACTGAAAGCACATCTAATTTACCCATATCCATCTGGCTTTCAGGGGTCACCTTATTTCTAACTGTAAAGATAATTATTTTAAAATTGCAGCAGAGTTTTAAAACAGCTTATCACTTGAATATTTTTGCTATAAATCAGTGCATGTGTGAGAACTTTCTCGGAGTCTCTCTCTCCATCAACTCCATCAATTCTCACTCATTCCATTCAAATTGCATGCAGAATAGATAATCCTGTTCTAGAATGACATATAGCCCTGCTCTTTCAGGTAATATATTTAATGCAGTAGTTGCCTTATATTTAGCTAATTAATGATGGGTTATGCATAATTAGCTTCTAACTTCTAGCCTCTTCCTCTTGTGCAATACGTAAACTCCTGTGCTCCGCTGGTCTCTCCCATTTAAAAAAACGCTCCTTAGCTCTTGGAGTCCCATGCAGGAAAAGCTAGACTAGAATAGCTTGCTGGACATAAGGTTTTGCTCTTCTTACACCAATAAACTATTCAAAGGACACACCCTCTTGTTTGCTGAATGTTAAATACAGCAGCCAATAGAACTCACGGGTAGTTTGAAAGATGAGCGAACACACAAGGGTGTTCTTTTCAGTCTCCTGAGGGGGAAGAGGTTTTTTCATGCCCTCCTCACAACTCTCTTGGTGTGATTGGACCATGATAGTTTGTTGGTGATGTGGACTCCAAGGAACTTGAAACTCTAGACCTGCTTGTGTTGTCAGCAAACTTAATGATTGTGTTGGAGTTGTGCTTGGCCATGCAATCATGGGTGAACGGGTAGTACAGGAGGGGACGAAGCACGCATCCCTGAGGGGCCACAGTGTTGAGGATCAGCGTGGCAGATGTGTTGTTGCCTACCCTTACCACCTGGGGGCGGCTTGTCAAAAAGTAAAAGATCCAGTTGCAGAGGTGTTTAGTCCCAGGGTCCTTAGCTTAGTGTTGAGCTTTGTAAGCGCTATGGTGTTGAACGCTGAGCTGTAGTAAATTAACAGCATTCTCACATAGGTGTTTCTTTTGTCCAGGTGGGAAAGGGCAGTGTGGAGTGCGATTGAGATTGCATCTGTTGGGGCGGAGTTGGAGTAGGTCTAGGGTTTCCGGCATGATGGTGTTGATGTATGCCATGACCAGCCTTTCAAAGCAGTTCATGGCTACCGACGTGAGTGCCACGGGGCGATAATCATTTAGGCAGGTTACCTCCACTTTCTTGGGCACAGGGACTATGGTTGACTGTTTGAAACATGTAGGTTTTACAGACTCAGTCAGAGAGAGGTTGAAAATGTCAGTGAAGACACTTTGTCCCAGACACTTGGCCAGTTGGTCCCTCATTCTTTGAGTGCACATCCTAGTAATCTGTCTGGTCACGCAGATTTGTGAATGCTGACCTGTTTAAAGGTCTTGCTCACATCGGCTACGGAGAGCGTGATCACAGTCGTCCGGAACAGCTGGTGTTCTCATGCATGCTTCAGTGTTGCTTGCCTCGAAGTGATTAGAAAAGGCATTTAGCTCATCTGGTAAGCTTGTGTCACTGGGTAGCTTGCGGATGGGTTTGCTTTTTGTAGTCTGTAATATTTTTCAAGCCCTGCAACATTTACTCTGCTTTTATCTGGATTTACAACCTAAACCCACCTTACAGTGGCTGTCTGCATCTTAAATTATGGAAACAGTCATACACACACACACACACACACACACTTCACTCAGTGGTACCATTCCAAGAGGGTTAGTTAATTATAACTTCTGTGTGCATCTGCTTGGGTGTCCTTTGTCCTTGACCCCATTGATGGTGGCTATTCCCTTCATACAGCCACTCTCACTCACACACACACACACACACACACATGCTCACAAACACCACTCCTTTCCAGGGGAGCTTGACATACTTATAACAGCGTTCAGGATAGGAGGCATGTCAGCAATGGAAACCTGACTGACTTCATTATTAATTTACTTACCTAATTAATTAATCAATCAATCAATCAATCAATCAATAAAATCAGACACACAAAGCAACTGGATCTCGAGTGGCTCCAGAGTGGCACAGTGGTCTAAGGCACTTCATCTCAGTGCTAGAGGCACCACCACAGGCCCTGTTTTGAATCCAGGCTGTATCAAAACCAGCCGTGATTGGGAGACCCAAAGGGTGGCGCACAATTGGCCCAGCTTCATCTGGGTTTGGCCGGTGTAGGCCGTCATTGTAAATAAGAATTTGTTCTTAACTGACTTGCCCAGTTAAACAAAGGTTCAATAAATAAAAAAATACCCTGACTGTAATGACACAAAACAACAGAATGGTATATGGCTTAAAAGAATGGTCTTTAACTTTATGTTTTGTTAGGTTGATATCTCGTCCTATATTAGCTGTTACACTACTGAATCCTTGATTTTAGCCTGGATTATCTTTTATTCTTTAAAGTGTAATCTCAGTGTTCTGATTTATGTTGTGAACCCAGTCCATTCCAACAGGTAAATAACTCTATAGAGACTCTGAAAGCTGGAGTTGTATTAGTGCATGTATGTTTGACAGGTAGAATAGATATTGTCAACGAACAGATTTGCTTTGTTGTCTTTAGAGGACAATACTTACATCCTGATATGCAGAGTTGGGTATAGTTACTTTCTAAATGTAATCCGTTACAGTTACTAGTCCAAAATTGTAATCGGTGACGTAACTTTTGGATTACCCAAGCTCAGTAATGTAACCAGATTACATTCAGTTACTTTCCCCTTAAGAGGCATTAAATGAATAGAACAATGTATGTTACCAATTGAACCACATCTATTGCAGAATAAATTAATATTAAAGTTTACTTAGATGGCCATATATAGATCTTACATTTTACTTTATGGGTTGGTTATGTAGGCTTTTACTAACCCATCGCTTTCTACTACATATAATAATACAATTAAATTATCTTTACATTAAAAAGTCTGTCACAATTCCAGTCATTCCAATAAATGTTATACCCCTTGATCTTCAAGAATAGGACTTACAAGTATAGATTAGCCAAATTGTTTTACCTGAGCATAACCCCAAAACTAAGGACTTATTAGTCAGCCGTACTCTAAGGTTTATGATCTTGTTGTTATGGAGGACTGATTTGGATCATTGATTTGAGATGACAATAAATGCTGCGCTCCTGCTGCGCTAATGGAATGGCATCCTTTGAGCACTACTGAAAAGTGCTATTTACATGTGAAAATGAATGCCATATGATGCATTTGATATAGGCCTGTTTACCTTTTTGTTGGTGACACTTTGATATCTTGATAATATGCAGCTGTTTCAAGGGCAAATGCACAGATGAAACAATAAGAAAATTGGCTCCCCGCCTCTGTTTTGGTAAAAAGCTGAGGGATGGGCCTGGAGAAATGTAACCACTCTCAGATTAATAGACAGAGCTATGGATGCACAATTATTGTTTTAACCACATGAGGCTGGCTATACAATGTTTGTTTACATTTAGAATGTTTACAAACATTGGAGAAAAACAAACTTATATTTTGTGGTGTGACTGTTGAACGAAGCTCATGAGGCATTTATAAGTTATGCTTTAAAAATCAATGGATATATACACTACCAGTCAAAAGTTTGGACACACCTACTCATTTCAGGGTTTTTCTTTATTTTTACTATTTCTACATTGTAGAATAATAGTGAAGACACAAACTATGAAATTGCACACATGGAATCATGTAGTAACCAAAAGTGTTAAACAAATCAAAATAGATTTTTCAAAGTAGCCACCCTTTGCCTTGATAACAGATTTGCACACTCTTGGCATTCTCTCAACCAGCTTCATGAGGTAAGTCACCTGGAATGGATTTCAATTAACAGGTGTGCCTTGTTAAAAGTTAATTCATGGAATTTCTTTCCTTCTTAATGCATTTGAGCCAATCAGTTGCGTTGTGACAAGATAGGGGTGGCATACAGAAGATAGCTCTATTTGGTAAAAGACCAAGTCCATACTTTAGCAAGAACAGCTCAAATAAGCAAAGAGAAATGACTACCCATCATTACTTAAGACATGAAGGTAAGTCAATGAGGAAAATGTGAAGAACTTTGAAAGTTTTTTCAAAGTCGTAAAAATCATTAAGCGTTATGATGAAACTGGCTCTCATGAGGACCGCCAATGGAAAGGAAGATCCAGAGTTCACTCTGCGGTCCAACTCATTCCTAACCATCCGCAGAAATTGCAGCCCAAATAAATGCTTCACAGAGTTCAAATAATAGACACATCTCAACATCAACTGTTCAGAGGAGACTACGTAAATCAGGCCTTCGTGGTTGAATTGCTGCAAAGAAACCACTACTAAAGGACACCAATAAGAAGAAGAGATTTGGTTGGGCCAAGAAAAATGAGCACTGGACATTAGACCGGTGGAAATCTGTCCACTGTGACCGTTGGATGATCTCAGTATTTGTGGTTCCCACCGTGAAGCATGTAGGATGAGGTGTGACAGTGGGGGTGCTTTGCTGGTGACACTGTCAGTGATTTATTTTGAATTCAAGGCACACTTAACCAGCATGGCTACTACAGCATTCTGCAGTGATATCCCATCTGGTTTGCGCTTAGTGGGACTATCGTTTGTTGTTCAACAGGACAATGCCCTAACACACCTCCAGGCTGTGTAAGGGCTATTTTACTAAGAAGCAGAGTGATGGAGTGCTGCATCAGTTGACCTGGCCTCCACAATCCCCCGACCTCAACCCAATTGAGATGGTATGGGATGAGTTGGACCGCAGAGTGAAGGAAAAGCAGCCAACAAGTTTTCAGCATATGTGGGAACTCCTTCAAGACTGTTGGAAATTATTCCAGGTGAAGCTGGTTGAGAGAACTCCAAGAGTGTCTAAAGCTGTCATCAAGGCAAAGGGTGGCTACTTTTTAGAATCTAAAATATGAACTATATTTTGATTTGTTTATCACTTTTTGGTTACTACATGATTACATATGTGTAATTTGATACAATGTAGAAAATAGTAAAAACTGATGAAACCCCTTGAATGAGTAGGTGTGTCCAAGCTTTTGACTGGTACTCTATATTTTATGCTGAAACCCTCATTTTAATCACCAATGGTATTCACTAAGTTAAGTTAATGGTTCATATTTAGGATAATGTTTTACAGCTTTGTCATTCTATTTCTTATTCAAATGTTTCCTATATTTTACATGTGATAAGGCCACACAAAGGGCCAGAGATTATTACAGACACCTGTTTTCTGATTTACACAAAAGGTAGATTACATAGAAATCCTTGAAATATACCAATTTATAGGTGGACCAACTGGCGGCTGCTAGCCAGCGGTTCTTGGATGGAGGTGAAAGTCTATTGTGTTTGGAAACATGATTAGTCTATTTGTTGGGTCGGAAGAGAACTCGAAATACTTTGGGTAGATTAGGGAACCAGTGGTAATGGGGCTTAAAATAGTATTTAGATAATGAAGAATGGGAATATGAGGGAACGTTCAAGACAGTTAAGAAATTACATAACTCATACATCAACATATTGCTTTCAGCATTAATATTTTCCAGGTAGTGACCCATTACTCCTTTTCCCTCAGGCTTGCTTTGCTTCTCTGTCTCTCTCTGTCTCTTTCTCTCTCTCTTCTCCTGCTCCTCCTCCCCACAGCTGTTCCAATTACATGTCTGTGTACGTGTAGTCCTCCTGGATTTGACCAGCCATTTGACAGTCTCTCAGCTGTGATTCACACCATATGCAAAAGCCCTGTCATACTGTACATGCACACACGGACACATACGCACACACACCTGCATATATACACACACACACACACACACACACACACACACACACACACACACACACACACAGGTGATGGACTCATACCTGCAGTCCACCACCTGCCCTGGAACTGAGCGTCTGTCAAATTATTATCTGTTCATCTGTGTGTCCACTTTTTCTCTCTGCTTCTTCCGTACTGCTGCCAACTCACACACAAACACACAATGAAGATTTTCTATTCACAGATTTCCGCAAACACACTGTGGGATAGAGACACTGCTGTACTAACATTCTACTTTGTTTTCAACAATGGTTATGCAAGTCGTATTGTTTGAAACAGTACCAATAAAACACAGATTCTACAAAGCAGACTGTTAGTCAAATAAATAATGCAATGTGATGCTAGAACTGCTCTGTTTAATCACTCATCTTGAAAGAGCAGGGATTGGTTCCAGACCCTAAGTACTAATCATTTCTTTCTCACAAACCCTCTGGACAGGGCGTAGTGAAAACAGTCATTTAGTCATTAAAACAGATCAGATTGTTTTCCCCTCTAAATGTATTCCCTCTGTTGGTCTTTTAATCAAACTATGATAAATATATCTTATAAAAAATTGTCAACCTCCAAGTACAAGATACTGTCTGTACATACTAAGATAAGACTAGACTTCCCATCTCTTTACACGCTTGAATCAGTCAGGTGAACTCATGTATTCAGTAAACACACTTCACAGTGACATTTGATGTCCAGGAAAACATGAAAGTGATCATTTGAATGGTGACCTTTGCCCCTGACCTTCAGAGGTACCCCAGAGGCCAACACAGAGACATTTAGTAACCAGACCACACCAAACCAGATCCAACAGATAGGTGAAAGGTCAATGTAGGTGCCACTCAAGTAGTAGGAGAGGAATTTAAATAAGTAGGGGACTTGGAGGGGCTGGACCGACATGGAGGTGTTGGGGTGTGGATAAGAGTGCAGCCTTGTGACACAGCAGCAAAAAATGAGTAAATTGGGCCTACGCTACCTTCTCATGTAATTGTAAAATGGGGAAAGTGAACCATATGCCGTTTCAAGTATACATTCTTACTCTATCAACAGTTGGCAGTTGGTTCAAATCATAGACAACGTGTGTGTGTGTGAGAGACAGCGAGAGGGGTCATTTGCATGGTCTTTGGGAAAATGACTCTGCCTCAGCCTTGTTCACTACAACTGACAGGGAAGATATAGTTTTTTTCCTTCTGGTCTGCTCTCTACTGCATATTCAAGATAAATAAAGGACAGTGGTGTACATTTTCTATACTCAATGTATATTATTTTATCCACCATAATATCATTAGTCGATCTGCCATCTTATTAGGATATCTAGCATTACATTCAACTGTTTACAGTTGTAGAGAATGAGTCAGAACAGTAAGAGCCAAACCAAGCAGTCAAGTAATTGTATCGTCCTACCCGACGTGTCCTCGTTTGAGATAAAATACGACGTTGCCAACAAGGGAAGATATTCTATCTGACGACATATTTGGTGAAATTGAGGTTTCAAAGGAAATGGGAAGCGAGAGTTGAGTGAAATATCAGCATGGGAGAAGAGTATTGAATAATTAAATTAAGAATCGATTAAAGCTATGACATGTTTCATGAATTATTCAGCTGGCGTTTATGTCCCAGGAAGTCAACTGAAAAACACATTCCTCTCGCAGATGTCCCCCTTCTCCTGTACACTCTACATTTAATCTGCACCAATATTGATGGATATCACTATAAAATAATTAAATCTGAAAAGCAAAATTAATTGTGCCAATATTTCATCCCCTCTGTATGCATCATTACGGAACAAGACCCAGACAATTTTTCACCATCAAAATATTAAAGCATAAATCAAAGGTTATAGGAGGAGAAAAAAGACTTAGGCTTGAAAGTTATTGTTTTAACAGAATGACAAAATCATTACAATCAAATTTATGCCCCAGGGTGGCAGTCATTTATATGATCTAGTGTTGGCAAGTCACTGTAATATCCCAGTCATGCCCCTCGCGCTCTCTCATCTACTGTGGTGAAATGAATCCCATTTCTATCCTCCGCTTACTGTAACTGGAGGGGTCTGTTTCAGGAGAGGGGCCTCCATATTGGAAAATCGGTGTTCCGGAATTCCCCAGCTGTATCCCACAAATTTCTCTCATCCGTTGTCGGAATTGCTGGTGACAATTGGGATCCATATTTGATGGATTTTTTGTTGTTGTTACCTTTAAAAAAATGTAGTGGGTATTATGGTGCAAAAATGGCAGATATTGATTTAACTGTGTTCTGGTTGTTTGTGGAACATTCGTTGAACATCATTTGCTGCGTTCTCTGTGAAGCCTGTTATGGCATGGTTAACGGGGATAAGAGTGGTACTGTAAGTGTGAACATTTCTCCTAACCCAGCTGAAAGAGGGTGGATTCTTATGTAGAAAAAAATACTGTTAAACTGCTTAGACAGTTGATTGTCGATTTCGCCACTATGTGACGCTAATGAATGTTTAGCAGACATTTAGAGCCTTATTTGTAGGATCACACGTTACATAAGCGTATAATATATTATCATTCAATCAAAACATCCACATTCAACTTATAACCTTGCACCTCTAACCCCATTTATAACTGGTCTTAACATGCATTTCTCCTGATCTTGTCCACATTCTGATTGTGCCCTCATTTTTAGATAGGTGTAGATGATTAAAAGACGCATTGTGATCAGATCTTCCTGGCCATCTCCGGAGGTAGTCAAGGACCCATTTGTATCTGGATATCAATCAAGTACAAACAGATCTGGATGGTCAAACCATTTAAATCATTATATCAGTCTCTGAAATCATTGACAGGAGCACCATTGATTTATGGCATCAATAATTGTCTTTAAAAAAACATTCATATGATTTTGAAAGAATATCTGTAAAAAAAAAAAAATCTGTTTACAGGAAGGCACCAGGATGTCTGGTCACAATGTGGGCACTGGACAGTTAAGAGACACATTTTAATACCATGTGTAGATGCAGCCAGCGTCTACAATGTGTGCATGATCAGAATGTGGATAAGATCAGGGCAAAGGATTCATGTTAGCACCAGGTATAAACAAGGCTACTGTCAGTGGACACAATCAGAATTTGGACAAGATCAGACAAAGGTTCCATGTTAGAACCAGGTATACTGTAAATGGTACTCTGTCTCTCTCACTCTTGCTTTCACTCTCTCTCACTGACAATCCCAAACCCAACCTCGAATTCACTGTTAGTTTCTTCACCCAATATAACTCACTGTGAGATGAAAAATATGCTCTTTATTGAAAATGCATTCAGCTTATCTGTTGTCTCATGCACCCCTCCTCCCTCTGTTACTGTCTGTGGTTGAATGTGCTGATATGCCTGCAAGGCATTTTATATATTCCCCAAAATATCTATTCATAAACTGGCTACGTAATTGGCTGATTTATGACCTTTTCACACCGCTGGAGCGATTAACTGAGGACATCATTCAGAGCTGTCAATCAAACTGATTGTTCACATGGAAACGGAACACCAAACAGAAGCCAATAAGGAAGACGCTTGGCTTTAGAATGTTCCTTCAAACGTGTTCCATTTAGGTGGGCTTCTCAACACTGTCAATCCTGTCCATATTGTGCTGCAATATGACTTCAATTGACAGACTGAGGCTACATAAAATAAGGGCTGTTGTATTGAAATGGCCCTGCGAGAGCTCTTTGTGTGTGTGTGTGTGCACAAGTTTGTTACCTTCCAAGAAATGTACTGCTAAGTATATTTTTTTTACTCCTGCTACACAGTAGAATAATAGTGAAGACATCAAAACTATGAAATAACATACATGGAATCACGTAGTAACCAAAAAAAGTGTATAACTTTGCGATTCTTCAAAGTAGCCACCCTTTGCTTTGATGACAACTTTTCACACGTTTGGCATTCTCTCAGCCAGCTTCATAAGGTAGTCACCTGGAATACATTTCAATTAACAGATGTGTCTTCTAAAAAGCACATTTGTGAAATGCCTTTCCCTCTTAATGCGTTTGAGCCAATCAGTTGTGTTGTGACATAGTAGGGGTGGTATACAGAAGATATTCCTATTTGGTAAAAGACCAAGTCCATTTTATGGAAATAGCAGCTCAAATAAGCAAAGAGGAAAAACAGTCCATCATTACTTTAAGACATGAAGGTCAGTCAATGTGTAAAATTTCAACAACTGTGAACATTTCTTGAAGTGCAGTCTTAAAAACCCTCAAGTGCTATGATGAAACTGGTTCTCATGAGGACTGCCACAGGAAAGGAAGACCCAGAATTACCTCTGCTGCAGAGGATAAGTTCACTGGAGTTACCAGCCTTAGAAATTGCAGCCCAAATAAATGCTTCACAGATTTCAAGTAACAGACACATCTCAACATCAACTGTTCAGAGGAGACTACGTAAATCAGGCCTTCATGGTCAAATTGCTGCAAAGAAACCACTACTAAAGGACACCAGTAAGAAGAAGAGACTTGATTATGCAAAGAAACACGAGCAATGGACATTAAACCGGTGAAAATCTGTCCTTTGGTCTGATGAGTCCAAATTTGAGATTTTTCGTCTTTGTGAGACGCAGAATAGGTGAACGGATGATCTCCGCATGTGTGGTTCCCACCGTGAAGCATTGAGGAGGAGGTGTGATGGTCTGGGGGTGCTTTGCTGTTGAAACTGTCTGTGATTTATTTAGAATTTAGTCACACTTTAGCCAGCATGGCTACCACAGCATTCTTCAGCAATTCGCCATCCCATCTGGTTTGCGCTTAGTGAGACGATCATTTGTTTTTCAACAATTCAATGACATAAAACATATGTCCAGGCTGTGTAAGGGCTATTTGAACAAGGAGAGTGATGGTGTGCTGCATCAGATGACCTGGCCTCCACAATCACCTGACCTCAACCCAATTTGAGACGGTTTGCGATTAGTTGGACCGCAGAGTGAAGGAAAAGCAACCAACAAGTGCTCAGCATACAGGGTGGCAATTGATGGCAATTTCCATATACTCCAGAATGTTATGAAGAGTGATCAGATGAATTGCAAATAATTGCAATGTCCCCATTTGCCATACAAATGAACTGATTCCCCAAAAAACATTTCCATTGCATTTCAGCCCTGCCACAAAAGGACCAGCTGACATCATGTCAGTGATTCTCTCATTAACACAGTGAGTGTTGGCTGGAGATCACTCTGTCATGCTGATTGAGTTCGAATAACAGACTGGAAGCTTCAAAAGGAGGGTAGTGCTAAGAATCATTGTTATTCCTCTGTCAACCATGGTTACCTGCAAGGAATCACGTGCCGTCATCATTGCTTTGCACAAAAAGGGCTTCACAGGCAAGGATATTGCTGCCAGTAAGATTTCACCTAAATCAACCATTTATCGGATCATCAAGAACTTCAAGGAGAGCGGTTCAATTGTTGTGAAGAAGGCTTCAGGATGCCCAAGAAAGTCCAGCAAGTGCCAAGGCTGTCTCCTAAAGTTGATTCAGCTGCGGGATTGGGGCACCGTCAGTACAGAGCTTGCTCAGGAATGGCAGCAGGCAGGTGTGAGTGCATCTGCACACACAGTGAGGCGAAGACTTTTGGAGAATGGTCTGGTGTCAAGAAGGGCAGCAAAGAAGCCACTTCTCTCCAGGAAAAACATTAGGGACAGACTGATATTCTGCAAAAGGTACAGGGATTGGACTGCTGAGGACTGGGGTAAAGACATTTTCTCAGATAAATCCCCCTCCCCCTCCCTGACATCCTTGGAGAGCTCTTTGGTCTTGGCCTTGGTGGAGAGTTTGGAATCTGATTGATTGTATCTGTGGACAGGTGTCTTTTTATACAGGTAACAAGCTGAGATTAGGAGCACTCCCTTCAGCTCGTTACCTGTATAAAAGACACCTGGGAGCCAGAAATCTTTCTGATTGAGAGAGGGTCAAATACTTATTTCCCTCATTAAAATGCAAATCAATTTATAACATTTTTGACATGTGTTTTTTCTGGATTTTTTTTGTTGTTATTCTGTCTCTCACTGTTCAAATAAACCTACCATTAAAATAATAGACTGATTATTTATTTGTCAGTGGACAAACGTACAAAATCAGCAGGGGATCAAATACTTTTTTCCCTCACTGCATCTTAGTTTTACTACCTTTTGGTTTGGTCCGTCAAATCAAATTTCAAATCAAATTTATTTATATAACCCTTCTTACATCAGTTGATATATCAAAGTGCTGTACAGAAACCCAGCCTAAAACGCCAAACAGCAAGCAATGCAGGTGTAGAAGCACGGTGGCTAGGAAAAACTCCCTAGAAAGGCCAAAACCTAGGAAGAAACCTAGAGAGGAACGAGGCTATGAGGGGTGGCCAGTCCTCTTCTGGCTGTGCCGGGTGGAGATTATAACAGAACGTGGCCAAGATGTTCATAAATGACCAGCATCGTCAAATAATAGTAATCAACAGGTCAGGGTTCCATAGCCGCAGGCAGAACAGTTGAAACTGGAGCAGCAGCACGGCCAGGTGGACTGGGGACAAAAAGGAGTCATCATGCCAGGTGTGTGTGAGAGTGTGTGAGAGTGACTTAAATTCACACAGGACACCGGATAAGACAGGAGAAATACTCCAGATATAATATACTGACCCTGGCCCCCTGACACAAACTACTGCAGCATAAATACTGGAGGCTGAGACAGGAAGGGTCAGGAGACACTGTGGCCCCGTACGATGATACCCCCGGACAGGGCCAAACAGGCAGGATATAACTCCACCCACTTTGCCAAAGCACTGCCCCCACACCACTAGAGGGATATCTTCAAACACCAACTTACCATCCTGAGACAAGGCCGAGTATAGCCCGAAAAGATCTCAGCCAGGGCACAACCCAAGGGGGGGCGCCAACCCAGAAAGGAAGACCACGTCAGTGACTCGACGCACCCCTCCTAGGGACGGCATGGAAGAGCACCAGTAAGCCAGTGACTCAGCCCCTGTAATAGGGTTAGAGGCAGAGAATCCCAGTCTGTGGACTGTTCAACACTTGATTTTGAAAACAAAAAAGTCAGATGGAATGGAATGAAGTTCTGTTGTCCTCTCTCTTATCCTGTATCCAGTCCATGGAGGAAGGTTGTATGATCAATTCTAATTTCCTAAGCTTCTAGGCCTCTATCTATGTCTTAGTTCATGCTTTGTCTTGTAAGTTAATTTTAGGTTCTACATGTCTAGAAGTATGCTTTGTCAATGTCAATATTGCCTTGTAACTTAAGCTTTATGCCTTGTGAATCAATTCATTTTACAAAGTTATTAAATAATACTTGCTTTGACATTCGCTTCTCATGACTATTCCTTGATGACTATGGCGACCTCAGACTTGCTGTATTTACGGATAATATGTAGTATTATTGATAACTTTGAAAGTCTGGTCCGGTCTTTTTAGGACGTTTTAATATTTATTCCAGATTAATTCCTTGATAAATAATGAACACGTAGCCTAAGCAATAGATAAGGTGCAGGCTACAGACCTTTTTTAAGTTAAGGGAATCTCATACTCATGATCTGGCTCAACCTGATCAAGAAAGATCAGAATGGTCTTTAATATTAATTTGACAAGTCATGAAATAGGTGATTACTGGCGAACAATTGGCATGCAAAGAAAGAAGGCGGAGAAAAACAAATTCTCGAGGAATTTTAGAACTCTTTTCAGACGAGATGCATTCTAAAAACATTTATTGGGAAAAAAAACATGAGCAAAATGTTGAAAATGTTGCCTTCTTAGAGCGAGAGGTGGCGCTTTTGAAGCAGCAATGTAAAATGCTAGAAAACAGTGTCAAGACACTGGAGCACCAACCCTGAGCTCAACTGAGGCTGACCATTCAGCACCGGGCCCACAGCTCTGCTTTGAGGCTGACCAATCAGCACCGGGCCCACAGCTCTGCTTTGAGGCTGACCAATCAGCACCGGGCCCACAGCTCTGCTTTGAGGCTGACCAATCAGAACCGGGCCCACAGCTCTGCTCTGAGGCTGACCAATCAGAACCGGGCCCACAACTCTGCTCTGAGGCTGACCATTTAGCACTGGCCCACAACTCCTCTCTAAGGCTGACCATTTAGCACTGGCCCACAACTCTGCTCTAAGGCTGACCATTTAGCACTGGCCCACAGCTCTGCTCTGAGGCTGACCATTCAGCACCGGCTCCACAGCTCTGCTCTGAGGCTGTCCATTCAGGAACTGGTGATAGTGGTGTTGGCTTGTCAGGTGACTGTGGAGAGCGCAGCAGCACTCCAAGATGCACGTTCTGCCGCCCCCATATTCAAAAACCCATATGTTGCACTCCTCATAGAATAGCGAGTCCATTTAGAGAAGCAGTAGCTCATGTTTCAGTCATTGAAACAGTATAGGTGCAGAGTCTGTCATTTCGCACCGGTTATTGGACTATTACCAGTCAAATCTCCATTGACACCATGGTGGGAACGGGTGAAGATCCAGTTCCATGTATATAGTCTTGAAATGCGAGATGTATGGCTAGTGCTTTTGCTCTCAATTCTAATTGAAATTGTATTTGGAAAAGAGACCTAGGACTCAAATCAAATCGAATCAAATGTTATTTGTCACATGCGCCGAGTACACTAACCTTACAGTGAAATGCTGACTGACAAGACCTTAACCAACAACGCAGTTAAAAAAAGAGCAAAAAGAATAAGAAATAAAAGTAACCTCTATACCAGGTGGTGTCAGATGAAGGCCTTAAAAATTGTCAAAGACTCCAGCCACCCTAGTCACAGACTGTTCTCTCTGCTATCGCACGGCAAGCAGTACCAGAGCGCAGAGTCTAGGTCCAAGAGGCTCCTAAACAGACTCTACCCCCAAGCCATAAGACTCCTGAATATCTAATCAAATGGCTACCCAGACTATTTGCATTGCCCCCCCCCCTTCTACGCTGCTGCTACTCTCTGTTATTATCTAATGCATAGTCACGTTAATAACTCTACCTTCATGTACATATTACCTCAATTACCCCGACTAACCAGTGCACCCGCACATTGACTCTGTACCGGTACCCCCTGTATATAGCCTCACTATTGTTATTTTACTGCTGCTCTTTAATTATTTGTTACTTTTATGTCTTACTTTTTTTAGGTATTTTTTTTTTTACCTGCATTGTTGGTTAAGGGCTTGTAAGTAAGCATTTCACTGTAAGGTCTACACCTGTTGTATTTGGCGCATGTGACAAATACAATTATATTTGATCTGAAGTGGATCAACAAAGTGGATCAGTAAGGGATCATAGCTTTCACCTGGATTCACCTGGTCAGTCTCATCAAAAAACAGCAGGCGTTCTTAATGTTTTTTTGTATACTCAGTGTTTAAGGAAGTAGTTTAGTACCTAAAAGAAGGGGTTAAATGTGTGTCCCCCCAAAAAAGAAACAAATTCCTATACTTTGTTATATCTCTCAGATATACAGTGCATTTGGAAAGTAGTCAGACCACTTCCCTTTTTTCCACATTTTGTTACATTACAGCATTATTCTAAAATGGATTAAATAAAATAAAAATCCCTCATCAATCTACACACAATACCCCATAATGACAAAGCAAAAACAGGTTGTAAATGTTTTAAATAAATGAATAAAAAAAATGATATGTTATTTACGTAAGTATTCAGACCCTTTGTTATGAGACTCGAAATTGAGCTCATTGTGCATCCTGTTTCCTTTGATCATCCTAGCAGATGAATCTAAAACTTGATTGGAGTCCTCATGTGGTCAATTGATTGGACATGATTTGGAAAGGCACACACCTGTCTATATAAGGTCCCACAGTTGACAGTACATGTCAGAGCCAAAACTAAACCATGAGGTCAAAGGAATTATCCGTAGAACTTCGAGACAGGATTGTGTGTCGACATATGTTTTGGTACCCTTCCCAAATCTGTCTGCAGCAGTCCCCAAGAACAGTGGCCTCCATCATTCTTAAATGGAAGAAGTTTGGAACCCCCAAGACTCTTCCTAGAGCTGGCCGCCCGGCCAAACTGAGCAATCTGGGGAGAAAGGCCTTGGTCAGGGAGGTGCAGAACTCCATCGATCAGGCCTTTATGGTATAGTGGCCAGACGGAAGCCACTCCTCAATAAAAAGCACATGACAGTCCACTTGGAGTTTGCCAAAAGGCATCTAAAGGACTCTGACCATGAGAAACAAGATTCTCCGGTCTTATGAAACCAAGATTGAACTCTTTGGCCTGAATGCCAAGCATCACGTTTTGTGGAAACCTGGCACCATCTCTACGGTGAAGCGTGGTGGTGGCAGCATCATGCTGTGGGGATGTTTTTCAGCAGCAGGAACTGGGAGACTAGTCAGGATCAAGGCAAAGATGAACAGAGCAAAGTACAGAGGGATCCTTGATGAAAACCTGCTTGAACCCGATTGAACATCTCTGGAAAGACCTGAAAATAGCTGTGCAGCAACGTTCCCACTCCAACCCGACAGAACTTGAGAGGATCTGCAGAGAAGAATGAGAGAAACTCTCCAAATACAGGTGTTCCAACCTTTTAGCGTCAAACCCAAGAAGACTCAAGGCTGCTTCAACAAAGTACTCAGTAAAGGGTCTGAATACTTATGTCAATGTGATATTTCAGTTTTTTATTTTAATACAATACATTTAATACATTTATTTTAATATTTGCAAACATGAACGGAGTAAAGTACAGAGAGATCCTTAATGAAAACCAGCTCCAGAGCGCTCAGGACCTCACACTGGGGTGAAGGTTCACCTTCCAACAGGACAACAACACTAAGCACACAGCCAAGACAATGCAGGAGTGGCTTCGGGACAAGTCTCTGAATGTCCTTGAGAGGCCCAGCCAGAGCCTGGACTTGAACCCGATCCAACATCTCTGGAGAGACCTGAAAATAGATGTACAGTGACTCTCCCCATCCAACCTGACAGAGATTGACAGGATCTGCAGAGAAGAATGGGATAAACTCCCCAAATACAGGTGTGCCAAGCTTGTGGAGTCATACCCAAGAAGAGTCGAGGCTGTAATTGCTGCCAAAGGTGTTTCAACAAAGTACTGAGTAAAGGGTCTGAATACTTATGTAAATTAGATTTTTCAGGGTTTTTTTTTCAAGGCTTTGTATCTATAGAGGGCTTTAACATGAATAGCAAGTTTTAACCAACGCGATCATTGGACAAACAGTAGTGCTTTTTTGGAAACGTGGGTGTTTATTATTCTGCGGGTGCCTTGGTTGGACAGAGGACATGTTTGAACTTTAGCAATTACAATGCATAGACATCCTCTCAATGCGTGGTGTGAGAGGATAATTATACAGAAAATTATCCTACAAAACCCTCTTTGATAAATAGCCTGACTTGTTTGAGAAATGGTGCAGACACTACCCTAATGTTGTAAACTCAAAATACAGTTTCCTGTAACTCAGACTGTTATTCTAACATTGGCTGCAACAATGTAGTCTCAAACATATGTTTTTAACATTTAACCCTTTTAATCTTGTGTGGTAATCAGTTGTGTTAGATTTGAGTGTGATTTCATTGAATAATTTGTGTTCCTGTGTGTATTGTCCATTTGATGTGTGTGAGTTATGAGTTTTGTCCCACCCCTTTGCTAGCCAATAACTGTCTGGGTGGCTGTTATTGATAGACCACCCTGTGTAGCCTAAGGTAATTGATAGGAGTTTCCTATGTTTACATTTGTTTGCTTGTTGTTATAATGATGATTGACTGTTTTCCCTTACACAGCAAAGATGACTTGTCCTTGGCCAAGGCAACTCCTTCACGTTGTCCCTTATATAGGCCTACTTTGTCCCTACATTTCCCCCCACATGGGCCACCCCCTAGCATTAGAGTTCTAGCCAATGAGCTTCAGCCCCTCGCAATATTTCTGACAACTTGCGAGATGCACACACAGCGACACAAAGAGCAATGACGTGATGCACATAAATGCACAAATATAGAATACTACTCTGAACCATTCCATCTAGAGTCCACCCACTGGGCACAGACATCAATTCAACGTCTATTCCACTTTGGTTCAACGTAATTTCATTGAAATAACGTGGAAACAATGTTTTGTACGTACTGACTGTTGTGTGTAATGTTTTTAAATGTATATAAATAGTAAAGTCTTTTGTCTGTAATGTATTTTTTGTTATGTGCCAAACCCCAGTAAGACTTGCTGTCGCCATTGGCGACAGCTAAAAGGGATCCTAATAAATCTAAAATCATATCGATTCAACCAGTGTGTGCACATTGTCCAGTTGCAGAAAGGTTTACTTTGTGCTTTTTATAGTAGGCCACAGTTCAACCTGTTGATTTACATTTGGTTGAGGTGTCAACTAACGTGAAATCAACTTGAAATCAACAAAACATTTCAGCATGTCACTGGATTTAGGCTAAAAGTTAGATGAAAAAAATACGACATTCCCTTGTTGATTACTTTTTGCAAATCCAATCAGTTTTCCACATTGATTCAACGTTACCAGATATCATTTTTTTTTTTAAATGATGTGGAAACAACTTAGATGCAACCAGTTTCTGCCAAGAGGGACAGCAGAAAAGTATTTTGGGGTTCTTAACTTCCAATTGGCTATTTGGGGGTATTTTCCCCTGGAGCCTGGAATGATCTGGACGTGAGTATAATTGCCAGAGATAATGGAGGGTAAATCTAACCAGCGCTGATGGGGTCCTGATGGGGTCCTGATAGGGTCCAGCAGAAGGTTATTAGGAGTGCTCATTAGTACCCGACTGAAATGAAGGCAGGTCTTAGGTCTGAATCTGGCACTGGCTGACTGGCATTTGTCTTCAACACGGAACTTTGCACAGTCTAGTTCCAAAACAGGGATGGTTAGTTTATTAATTTGGCAGAGAGAGAATTACTGTTAGCCTTATGGTCAGACAGAATCCCCGTCATCACACAGAGTACATGGGAACTAACTGAGTGTGTGCATGTGCGTGTGAATGGGGGAGAGGGTTCTGAAAGGTTTAGGTCTGTATGTCTACAGTATATCTCTGTGTGTGTGTGTGTGTGTGAATGGGGGAGAGGGCTCTGAAAGGTTTAGGTCTGTATGTCTACAGTATATCTCTTTGTGTGTGTGTGTGTGAATGGGGGAGAGGGCTCTGAAAGGTTTAGGTCTGTATGTCTACAGTATATCTCTGTGTGTGTGTGTGAATGGGGGAGAGGGCTCTGAAAGGTTTAGGTCTCTATGTCTACAGTATATCTCTGTGTGTGTGTGTGTGTGTGAATGGGGGAGAAGGCTCTGAAAGGTTTAGGTCTGTATGTCTACAGTATATCTCTTTGTGTGTGTGTGTGAATGGGGGAGAGGGCTCTGAAAGGTTTAGGTCTGTATGTCTACAGTATATCTCTGTGTGTGTGTGTGTGAATGGGGGAGAGGGTTCTGGCAGGTTTAGTGTGTCTGTCTGTATATCTCTCTCTCTGTGTGTGTGTGTGCGTGCATTTGTGTGTCCAAAATGGTTTTACTTGTTTATTTATTTTTCCTTTATTTAACTAGGCAAGTCAGTTAAGAACAAATTATTTTTTTCAATGACGGCCTAGGAACAGTGGGTTAACTGCCTTGTTCAGGGGCAGAACGACAGATTTTTACCTTGTCAGTTCAGGGATTCAATCTTGCAACCTTTAGTGGTTAGAGCATTGGACTAGTAACCAGACTACCTGCTAACCCATTTAAACTTGGAGCAGAGGGAAGGCGGGAGGATGAGTGATAATCATCTTTAATTGGCAGAGAAATATGATGATTCTAAATGTGTTGATGAGGAGATCCTTACCAGGCAAAGCTTGACTCAATCTGCTCCCCAATCAGTTGCAATTCTATTTACAATTCATCTCTGTCATGCTGAGTTAACGGTGTGCTTCCATCTGCAATACAATCTCAACCATGATCCTATCATCATGAGTTCTGGATATATGCACATCCCGTGTATCAACAAACCAATGAAAAACAAGGACATCAAAACATCAAAGCAATGTATTTCCATTTTATTAATAGTATTCATAATTGCTCAGACACATGTATATACAAATACAGACCTCTGATAATTTTGTCAGTTTCTCGTTATTGTTTATATACTGGAAAAAAGCAGGTCGGTCAATACTTCTGCCCCCCAAATAGGACCAGAGGAGATGGGGAGAGCAGAATGTGGGGGTGGTTAAAAGCACAAGAGGAGCACGCATAATGGGATTGGATGCACACACAAATGAGTGGTTCTCAACACATGGCGATGCGTAGGGAGCTGGTGACAGGAGCAGGTGGAAGTTTGCCATGCTGTCTGATCTAGGATCAGTCAAGCCAGTGTTTTAGCGTTTCCCCCCTAATGGTTTAGGTTTAGATGGGGTGAGGGTAAGCTGATCCTAGATCTGTGCCAATGGATGACTTCTACCCCGACCAAGTAGTGACTTAGCTAAGCTAACATACTATGTGGTCTGGAGGCTAGGCTATGGTGAGGAGGCTGGGGGTTCAAATTCCAAAACGGGGAGGGTAGCCTCTGTGCCGCCAGCACCCATTCCACGGTGGGGGAGGGTGACGGGGTGTATTGAAACCCAGATTGTTCTGGCATGGCAGAGGTTTTAGGACTAAGGCATGGGAAAACCGCTTTGTTGCCAAATAAAGTTGCCAAAGAAAGTTGCCGTGTCCCATTCAGCGCGGCAATAGTAAATGAGACACAAACTCAGACACACACACACACACTGGAGTACTCGCTCATGCACATTTTGTGTAAAACGCATTTGATTACACACACTCACTCTCACACATGCTTGTTTACACAAACATGCACACAAACGAGTTAGCACACACAACCTCTCCCTCTAACACAATGCTGGAGGCTCAATCTCTCTCACACACACACACAGTTCCACACTCTCTCACACATACATAAACACACTCACATTAAAGAGGGCATGAATAGTCAGAATGGACTGTCTGCAGCTACGTGGTAGGAATACCTAATAAGGTTACCAGAGGATTCATCCTCAAAGTTAGCTAAAATCACCCCCCTCTGGAACCCAACCCCTATGTAACCCCACCCCCCCCTCTGGAACCCCACCCCTCTATGTAACCCCACCCCCCTATGTAACCCCACCCCCCTCTGTAACCTCACCCCCCTCTGGAACCCCACCCCCCTATGTAACCCCAGCCCCTATCTATAATTCCACCCCCTCTGTAACTCCTTAACAAGCGCTGGTGTTATGTACATGTCATCTGTTTCTGTAGCCATACAGCCTCACAGCTGGATGACTTCATTTCAATGGGATGTAAAGCATACAACATGACAGTGGGGAAGAAAAAGAGAGAATCCAACGTTCAACAAAGTTTAAAAGAAAAACAAAACAATAAAAAGAAAAATACATTTTATGTTTCGTTATCAAGTCCATGCGCATGAAACTGGCAAGATCCTTCCAATAAAAAGCCAACTAACAGTCCATCCATGGCAAAACTCTGGGTTGGCCAACATGCTATCAAACATAGAAGGCGAAAAAGCACAAACACTGTTAATCTTGTCCACGTCTATTCTGTTCTCTCTGTCTGTTCTGTATGGATCCTTGTGATGAAGTGGTGGCTGTGGATTGGTTGGTTGGAAACATAGTTATGTAAAAGGTGAGGCCCCCATTGGCTTTCAGTCCTGCCTGCTGTACACAGGCACGCGTAGATGCAAAGGTAAAGTCAGGTACACACAAGCACAAGTACACACAGGTAAGCACAGGTGTGTACAGGTTTCTCAAAGCATCAGTAGGCATTGAAAATGACAGTTCACAATGCACTGTTATTTGCGTGTACACTCCCAAATATCCAGAGATTCTACTGTGTTCATTATTTGTTTGTTTTTAGAAAAGACATACGAATCAAATTAATACTTTAATATCAAACACTATTTACATCAAGTTTTTGCTAATAATAATAATCATCATCATCGTCATCATAACAATAATAATAATAACGTTTTTAACAATGAAGTGTCTAATTTTTCCTTTGTCCACCAGAAAGGTACAAAAACAGTAACTAATCTAACACTACATGTTATATGGTTGACTACCTCAGGATACACGGTATCCAGCTAACAAGTTGATCCTCATTTCCCAAGTTAACGTGTGTACAGAATAAACCATGGTAATAATAGTAGCAATAATGATAAAGAGTAGTACGGGTAATTATAATAAAATACAATTGAAGCTGGACTTCCCCAAAAAGTGTTGTCTATAGCGTTAAGTCGGTGACAGACGGCCATCTCGGATTGAACATGGCACCCATCCCCTATGATGTTCTGGTGAAAATTAGTACCCCTTTAAATTGCATCCACTCCTGTTAACCCCGAAAGCTGAGCTGCTATTCAACTGTAATAGCATTGTTACCATAGTACGAAAACAAATATGGCCGAAAGCACACACAACCCTTCAGGAGAAGAATATACTGTAGAAGGCAGCTGCGAAAAAGCAACAACAAAAAATATATCAAAACAAAGAGATGCCTTTGGGGAGAATTATATTACTACAAGTAGGTGTGTATTCCATTTTTAGCTAGAGTTTTTAAAAAGGTTGCATTGGGTGTTTTTATTTAGGCACTCCAGTCATATATGCAACTGTTTTCCTCCTACACTTCTTTCTTTGAATCTCTTTCAGTCTTTCTTTCTCTCTCCCCTATCTCCTTCACTCTCCAGCCCTCTATAACTGCAAGGTCACTGACGCTTTAAAACCCCCAGGCCTTCCACCATCTATTTTTAACAGCTGAAATAACTCCCCTAACTCCAAAACATGAGGTCTGCATGCCTGTCATTTTGAACCTCATTAAAGAGTCACAGTAGGACCGGTAACTAGGCACGCAACCTCTCTCTCTCTCTCTCTCTCTCTCTCTCTCTCTCTGTCTCTGTCGCTCTCTCTCTCGCTCTTTCCATTTACAAATCGCTCCAGCTATGTTAATCTACCATCTGATCCTGTGTGAGTCTAAGGAAGTTGAATGTCATTATACAGCAGTACAATGTATAAATAGGGGCCAATACAAAACATGGCCAAACTAAACTACTCTGCGCTCCGCCTCGATGTTAAAGGAGATTTTCTCTATTAACATACTCATTGTGAGTTGATTATGATGAGATTGAATTATGCGGTACTAAAATGAATGGGGAACAGGCAGCCTGCTATAATGGACTGTAGCTACAGCATTTGAATCCAAGGTTATAGTTGAAGTTGTGGTTATACATGAGTGGTAAAGACTTGTGGAAAAATACAGTAAAGCAACACTGTTTCCTAGATGGTGGTGCTTCCTTACTGGGTATGGTAGAAAACTATGCCGAGGGACGATTCCATACGACAAGCTCTACAGTACGTCTAAGTGAACTAATGATAAGCAATTGTAGGAAAAATATGTATTTGCATTGTAGGAAAGTGGTATTATTTCATTTTCAAAAAGGGCTGTTTTGTAACATGGTGAGAGAGGCAGCCTCTTCAAATGTTGGTACCTTCCACAGAGGTAGAGGAGCTTTCTTCTCTAAACTGTTGACATAACCTTTGAACAGCACAAATCTTTCCCCACTTTGATACATAAATGTCTTTGCCATAATCATAGATGACATTTAAAATATCAGCAAGAGAAGGCAGAGTATGTAAGGTAAAACTCAGTGAAAAGGTTTTATAACAAACTGAATAAAAACTGCCGT
Organism: Salmo trutta; assembly: GCF_901001165.1. Lineage (NCBI taxonomy): Eukaryota > Metazoa > Chordata > Actinopteri > Salmoniformes > Salmonidae > Salmo > Salmo trutta. The sequence goes on from NC_042965.1 coordinate 33,580,661, forward strand.
CAGTGAGGGTTCAGATTGTTATTACTGACAAAGCATTGTCTGACACTAAAGAGCAATTATAGATCAGTGAATAAAGCCCAAAATTACCTGCCTGTCTGCCGCTCATAAATTGAGTAATCTTTCAAATATTTGATCTTTCATCCACCCAACGGACTAAATGTTTTTATTTGTCTTTTCTTTGTGTCATGCCAAAAGTCTCCAACCATTCTCTCTACACACAAAGAGGGTACATTACAGCATACCTTAATCAAAGAGGCCAGGGGACTTAATACTTCAACCAACTCAGCTCACCCATGCCCTTTTCTCTCCTACTAAACATGTTCTACACTGTATCTCAATTGATACCTACGTGGTGTTCCACTATCTGTAACACCCAACAAAGACCCATGTTATCCACCTGATGCAGAAGGAGATGAGTCTGTAAAGACTAGGAGAGAGGTGTGAGTACTACCCATCTCTGTTCTATTTTTCTAGATAAGAGCTAAAACAACCATGACCTGCTGTGTATTGTTGCTTTACAACCTACCAAAGAACTATTGAAAAACTGTCAGTGTAAAGGTGTGTTTAGGTGTGTGTACCTATATGTATGTGTGTGTATGTGAGCGGTGCAATGAATTGGCATGACGTAAAGGGATGTCAGAAGGGAAAACAAGAATCACTAAGTGTCAAAAAGTAGGGATTTGGCATCTTAGTTGACAGTTTTAAGGGGGAAACAGTTTCTTCCGCATCCAACATCAACTTTTTCAAACTCACTGACGGAAAAAGACCACTTAAATATCTGGAAAAAATAGTGTTCCTTAAGAAGCCCACTCTCAATACCCTCCCTCCCCACCCGCCCATTCTCCCACCCTAGCCCCAGCCTCATCATTGCGTAGATTCAGGCCGCACAGGGTGTAATTCCGCTCCAGGACAGGGGGAGGCGCTATAAGATGAAGAGTGTTGCTAAGCAGATTAGCAGTGCAGCCAGCAGTGGACTGGCTATCCGCAGGTGTGAGGCTGCGCTTGTGGCGTCACTCCTGGACGGTTCGGCAGACTCATGACTTGTATCATCTAGAGGAGGGAGAGAAGATTTAGAAAATGAATATTTCTATCAATCATAAAAGCAGAGTTTATCAACACATACACAATGGAAAAAAATGTGATCTTTTGTGACATGTTTTGTCCTATTTTATTTGCAATGCCGATATTCCTATATCCCCATATCTTACAACGCCGAATGAAATGATGAAATAACAAGTTACTGCTTCTGTTACATATCAGCCAGCCAGCCAGCCAGCCAGCCAGGCAGCATACCAGCCAGCCAACCAACCAGCGAGGCAGCCCACAGGTCCCCTCTGCTTGGTGAGTCCCATCCTCTACACGCTTAGAATAAATGGTTCCAAAATGGTTATGCAGGTCTCTTCATAGGAGAACACTTTTTGGTTCCATGTATACCTATTTTGGATTCCAGTTAGAACCCTCTGTGGAAAAGGTTCAACATGGAACCCAAAAAGGTTCTACCTGGAACAAAAACAGTTCTACCTGGAACCAAAAGGTGTTCTTCAGAGAGTTCCCCTATGGGGACAACTGAATAACTCTTTTTTGTTCTAGATGGCACCTTTTTTGTAAGAGTGTAGAGCTCAGTGGCATGGTTAGGAGCTTCCCAGGTTGCCTGGCAGACAGTGGTATCAATGAGCAGCCATGGGCCTGTTTAACAGCACACAGAGGGAGTAAGCTAGGCCATGCACAGCCACACAGAGCACAGGACTTGGCCGCGGAGACACACACACACACACACACACACACACACACACACACACACAGGTGGGAAATATGAAGACACAAAAAAAAGAGCGATAATGAGGATGGGGTGGGGCTGAGATAGAGGAAGAGAGTTAGACAGAAAGGAAAAGATGCAAAGGTTTGGGATGGCAGGCAGACAGACAGACAGACAGACAGACAGACAGACAGACAGACAGACAGACAGACAGACAGACAGACAGACAGACAGACGGGCAGACAGGAAGGTGGAGACAGTCTAGGGCTCTGACCTTAATAAATCAAAAAGCAACCCCCCACAAGCTTGAACTGCCAAGGAGGTGTGTGTTTGTGTGTGAGTGAGAGAGAGAGAGTGAGAATGAGAGTAAGAGTGAGAGTGAGAGAGAGAGAGAGAGTCAAATGAGGTGACAGCTAGTGATAAATCCTGATCATCAGGGTATGGTGAACGGCTTCCATGAATAAATATGGAAAATGTAATATTCTCCAACTGCGAGACGTAAAGATTCATTTCAGAAAACTGTAATTGCTAATGCGATGACAAATATTTTTCCTAAAACTCTGTTTGAAATGACTAATGTGTTACTCAGAGTCAGTGTATGTGTGTTTGGTCTCCTTGGTAAAACAGAGCAGGAATTAGACAGTAATGTAAGCATGAAAGAGAGGATGCAGCTACTTGACATCGGGTTAGAAACATGAGCATGCTACAATAATATAGCCTATGTTCTGAAAAGGGTGGAATAAAGGGTAGAATACGGGTAGAATAAAGGGTGGAAAAGGGTGGAATAAATGGTAGAAGAAGGGTAGAAAAGGGTAGAATAAGAGTAGAATAAAGGGTAGAATAAGGGTACAATACGGGTGGATTAAAGGGTAGAATAAAGTGTTGAATAAAGGTTAGAATAAAGTGTGGAATAAAGGGTAGAATAAAAGTTGAATAAAGGGTCAAATAAAGGGTAGCATAAAGGGTAGAATAAGGGTAGTATAAGGGTGGATTAAAGGGTAGAATAAAGTGTAGAATAAATGGTAGAATAAGGGTGGAATAAAGAGTAGAATAAAGGGTAGGATGGAGTGCAGGGTAGAATACAGGGTAGAATACAGGGTAGCATAAGGGTAGATAAAATGGTGGAATAAGGGTAGAATAAAGGGCAGCATTTGGGTAGGGTGAAGGGTAGAATAAAGGGTATGATGAAAGGGTAGAATAATAGGAAGATTTAGTGTAGGTTGAAGGGTATAATAAAGGGTAGATTAACAGTAGAATAAATGGTAGAATAAGGGTAGAATAAGGGGCGGAATAAGGTTAGAATAAAGGGTTGAATAAGAGCAGAATAAGGGTAGAATAAAGGGCAGAATTAGGGTGGAATAAAGGGTAGAATAAAGGGTAGAATATGGGTGGAATAAAGGGTAGAAAAGGGTGGAATAAATGGTAGAAGGGTAGAATAAGAGTAAAATAAAGGGTAGAATAAGGGTAGAATACGGGTGGAATAAAGTGCAGAATAAGGGTGGAATAAAGGGTAGAATAAGGGTAGTATAAGGGTGGATTAAAGGGTAGAATAAAGGGTAGAATAAGGGTAGTATAAGGGTGGATTAAAGGGTAGAATAAAGGATTGGATAGAGTGCAGAATATGGGTAGCATAAGGGTAGATAACAGGATAGCATAAGGGAAGAAAAAATGGTGGAATAAGGGTAGAATAAATTATAGAATACGGATAGAATAAAGGGCAAGATTTGGGTAGGGTGAAGGGTAGAATAAAGGGTATGATTAAAGGGTAGGATTAGGGTAGGTTGAATTGTATAATAAAGGGTCGACTAACAGTAGAATAAATAACAGAATAAGGGTAGAATACAGGGTAGATTAAGTGTAGAATAAAGGGTAGAATGAGAGCAGATTACGGGTAGAATAAAGGGCAGAATTAGGGTAGAAGAAGGGTATGATGAAAAGGTAGAATTAAGTATAGGATTAAGGTAGGATGAAGGGTAAAATTAAGGGTAGAATGAACTAAAGGTAAGAATAAGGGTAGGGAGAAGGGTAGAATGAAGGGTATCAGGAAGGGTAGAATAAAGGGTAGAAAAGAGTCAATTGAAATGAAGACAAAATGAAAAGACACTAGAAGCAATGGTTTGAATTTCATTAGACTTCAGCATTAATGGGCTCTATTGACATATGCGAATGTAAAATATAATGTTTTTCAGAGTGAACCTATGGGTAACCCAACCTATGTTATGAAACAGCCTACAGTACATGTGGTATGAAACACAGCCTACATTATATGTGGTATGAATAGAGAAATATATATTAAAGTCAATTGGAGGAGTACATTGAATCTAGGATCTATAGTAGAGCAGGCACAAACATTATTTTTGTTCTGACACAAATAGCCAATGTTATATTCTGACATGAGACATGTTGATTTAACCAGGTACGACTGCCATGTATGACGTATGACCAGGGCTTGACTTAGACTGAAATAGGTACCGGTACTCATTTTGGGTGCCGGGCCGGTACAGTACAGGTGCATCACAATACTTTTGAGCTAATATTCTATAAGAGGAACAGAAGCTCAAGCAGAAGAAAATTTGAGGTGCCCGGTACTCAGCTCTGGTGAGCTCCTGCCCAAGTCAAGCACTGTGTATGACACATGCAAACATAGACCACATCACTAGCAAAACAACACAACAACATGGCAGATGCAGCAAAAGCGTTCTAACATGACAGTCAACCATGCTGGGAGAGGACAGATGGGTCAATCAGTGGAGAAAGAGAGAGGGGGGAGGGATGTGTGTCCCCCATTGGGACAGACAGAGGTCAAGAGGGCATTTGTTAAAAAATAAGGTCATAAAATAATGCAGAAAGCCATACTAACCTCGGGGTTCTAATGAATTGTCTACTTTGTCGTTTACATCAAAAACACGGTCATGTACACCTATAGTTTTCACACAGCTGTCTAGAAATAGAAATAGAGATGATAGGGATGATTAGAGATAATAAACTCCCCCAACCCCGTAAAACAAAGGTCCCCAAGCCCCAAGCTCATGACAACATTCACAAGACATGTGCAATTCACGTCTTTCAAATCGTTCATTCCTTCACTTGTCTTTGGATAGAAACAATGGTAGCCACTGGTTAACAATATAGGAGCTGTCATGAGATATGAAACTGACATGTTCAACAGAGAGCAAGAATCATTCAGAAGGCATTCAGCATTTTAGCAGACACTCTTATGCAGAGCAATTAGGGTTAAGTGCCTTGCTTAACGGCACATCAACAGATTTTTCAACTAATCGTCTGGGGGATTCAAACCAGAGACCTTTCGGTTACTGGCCCAATGCTCTAACCGCTTGGCTACCCACTGCCCTGCATCACTGAGAGTAGTGAAAACACAACATCAGTGTTAAACAGGTTCCATATTTCTGTTGCAGCTGGAGAGACTTACTTGATGGTCGGACAAAGACTTTGAGTTTTAGGCATGTTCTTCGTCCGTTCTCGGCGATGGTGGAGGCTGGAGAACAGAAGCACAGAAACACGGGATCCTTAGAGATACTACATCTTATTTCAATACATTTACAAACACAAACACACCATTTTCCTTCTTTCAAATGACTGCCACATCAGTACAAGTTTGCATCATCACAGAGTGTTACATTTCATCTTCGATTGTGTGTGTGTGTGTGTGTGTCTGTGTATGTGTGTGTCAGTGTGTGTGTGTGTGTGTTAGGGCACTTACGCAGGATTGCTTTATAAAATAGCCAGCTGTGAAAATGAGAAGAACAATAATTGCAAATTGAAGCAAGAGTAAAACCTCACTTAAAACTTGAGAAGCAGAGCTCTGATTCCACTATCACCTGGTGAAGATTAATACGGAACCGGATTTGTCCCTTAACAAAATGTATTCTGAAAATTAAAAACAGTATGACACCTTCTGCTTTTATTAAGTGCTGGTGCAGCGGAAGACGTGTGTGTGTGTGTGTGTGTGTGTGTGGGAGACTGTGGGAGACTGTGTGTGTGTGGGAGACTGTGGGAGACTGTGTGTGTGTGTGTGTGTGTGTGTGTGTGTGTGAGACTGGGAGACTATGTGTGTGTGTGGGAGACTGTGTGTGTGTGACTGGATGGTGCGGTGTCTGTGCACCAGGTGGTTTCTCCTGTAAAAGGGTTAAACAGGGGTCGTGTCACAGGAACATCCATCACTACCACAGAATAGAGTTAAAAATACATTGTGTGTTCTCATGTCTCAACCTGATGTTGGAAAGAGAGCATCTTTACCCTTTTAACACATTGCACCTCATATCATATTACTTTTCTCCACAGAAGAAGAAAATCAAATATACTTCTCAAATGACAAAAGTCTTCCTGCCCAATTCCTTCCACCACAGCCTCCTGTGAGACCTCCAGTAATGGGTCCTCTGGGCAACATTTTGTGTCATCTGAGCATCAGTCCCCAGCAGATGAGATGAAGTCAAGCGTATCCCTGGCCGCCATTCGGGATCTGTCATCTCCTTACCCTGATCTATCGCTCTCGTTCTTACTATTTATACATTTATCTATCCCCCTCTCTAGATGTGGCCCCTCTCCTTTGCTGTTTTCCTCTCCTCTTTGAACACACAGCACACACACACTAAAATGAGCATTTACACACATATTTCCTGGATCTGTCTCAAAGTCTTGGTCTGCAGTCGCTCTAATAACAATTTAGAGCAGAACAGAGCAGAGCACGGAAGAGCAGAACAGGCCAGAATAGGGCAGAGCATGGCAGGGCAGAACAAGGCAGAACAGGGTAGAGCATGGCAGGGCAGAATAGGAAGGGCAGAACAAGGCAGAACAGGGTAGAACATGGCAGGGCAGAAGAGGGCAGAGCAGAGCAGGGCAGAGCTGAGCAGAGCAGGGCAAAGCTGTGCAGGGTATATTCTCTTGAATAAGGGTTTCAAATTTGGGGAAATGACACTCTAATTGTTTTATATTTGTGTACATTTTGTCAGGAAATGCATCTCTGTGTCAGGTTCTGCTGTTGTGCAGTGGTCGTACAGCCTTTCCTCTACAGGGAGCCAGGTTTTCATGTGTCTACCCTTCTCAATGGCAAGGCTGTGCTCACTGAGCCTGTACTTTGTCAAGGTTTTCCTAAAGTTTTGATCAGTAACCATGGTCAAATAGTTAGCGACGGTGTACTGTCGATTTAGGGCCAGATAGCACTGTATTTTGCTTTGTGCTTGTTTTTCCAAATAAGCAATGTAGTTTTGTTTTGACTGTGTTGTAATTTGGTTTATTCTGATTGATTGGATGTTCTGGTCCTGAGGCTTCAGTGTGTTAGCAGAACAAGTTTGTGAACTCAGCCCCAGCACCAGCTGGATGAGGGGACTATTTTCTTTGCTCAGCTCTTGGCATTGCAGGGCTTGGTAATGATATGAGAGGGGGTCACTGTATTTTAGATGTTTCCAAAACTTAATTGCTCTTTTTTGAGTTTTTATTATTAGTGGATATTGGCCTAATTCTGCCCTGCATGCAATGTTTTAGTTTTCCTCTGGACATGTACAGTAGGAGAATCTTACAGAACTCTTCATGTAGGGTTTCAATGGGGTGTTTGTCCCGTTTGGTGAAATCTTGTTTTGCAAGTGGACACACCTCGCTGCCATGAAGTGCAATTGGTTGAATGACACGTTCAATTAATTTTAACCAATTTTAATAGGTGTTTCAGTTAGAATGTTGAATGACATAGAATGGCCTGCATGTTTTCTCTCTTAATTCATTCACTGCATCATCAAGGTGTCCAGTTGAGCTTATTTTTAAACAGTACTCAGTGCAGTTCTCTCTATATTTTGTACCAATTGAGAACGTTGGTCAAATTCCCTGAGATCTGGATCTTCTCTGGAAAATCATTAGTTTTGTCTTTTTGGGGTTTACTGCCAGGGCCCAGGTCTGGCAGTACTGCCCTAGCCAGTCCAGGCTCTGCTGTAGGCCATGTGCTGTGGGTGACAGCGGCATTGGTCATCTGTGAAGAGCAGGCATTTAACCTCTGAAATGTGGAGACTAACACCATGGGCTGAGGATTTTTCTAGGAAAGTGGCCAATTCGTTGATGTAAATATTGGAGAGTGCAGGGCTCAGATTGCAACCCTGGTGAAGGCCCCGCCCCTCGTTAAAGAATTATGTTATTTTCTTACCAATTTTGATGCAGCACGTATTGCCAGTATACATTGATTTAATTATGTCATATGCTTTACTCCCTACACCCCTTTCAATAACTTTGTATGACAGTCCTTTATGCTAAATAAAATCAAATGCTTTTTGGAAGTCGATAAAGCAAGCGTACATTTTGGTATTATTTTGGCGGACATGTTTATCTATCAGGGTGTGTAGGGTGTAAATATGGTCGGTCGTGCAATGTTTTGGTATAAATCTAATTTGGCTTTTACTCAAGACATTGTGCTTATTAAGGAAGTTTAGAACTTTTACATGTATAATACTACAGAAAACCTTCCCCAGGTTACTGTTCACACAAATGCCTCTGTAATTGTTAGTGTCAAATTTGTCTCTGTTCTTAAAGATTGGGGTTATGAGTCCTTGATTCCAGATGTCAAGGAAATAACTTACACATTTTGCACTAGTGAGTTTGAGCATCTCATTTAGGATGCCATCAGGTCCGCATGCTTTTTAAAATTGAGGGTCTGAAGTTTCTTATAGAGCTCCTGGTCAGTAATTGGGGACTCCAATGGATTTTGATTGTCCTTTCTTGCTTTTTCTAATCCATTCAACTTCTAATGAATTCGGCATTGTTCTGCATTTGTGTCCGTTTGAACGGTGTTGTAGAGTGTTTTAAAATGGGTTGTCCATATGTCACCAGTTTGTATCGCTTATTCCTCGTTTAGATTTTTTTAGTTTCTTCCACTTTTGCCAGAAGTTGTTTGTATTTATGGACTCCTCAATGAGTGGCAGCTGCTTGCTGTTTTGCATCTGCTTGCTGTTGTACTGTGATATTTTGGTTCTGAGTGTACGTTTATAGTTTTAAAGTCTCACAGTAATGAAGAAGTAATTCACCATTAATTGGGTCTCTGTGCTTTCGGTTTGACAGTGTTCAAATTTTTTTCCTTATAATTTTACAATCTGCATCAAACCAGTTGTCGTCTGTGGTCTTTTTTTTCTTTTTTTTTCTTTTTTCATTTCAGTTGTGCTTTTTTTGCGGTTTGCCTGAATATATTGTAAATGTTCTTTACTGCTAGATTGATGCCTTCTCTACTGTGTGTGAATGTGGTATCCAGAAAGTTATCTAAGAGTGTTTGGATATTTTGGTTACTGATTGCTTTCTGGTATTCTTCTGTACTGTTTGGGCCCGTCTGTATGAATTTCTGATGTGGTACAGCTTACTGGGCTGTGAACGTGTGGTTGTTTCCATGTCTGTTCTTTTGAGGAACAACGTAATTTGGCTGTGATTAGTGATCAGACAGGTGTTAGTGGCTTGACAGTGAATGAGCTGAGAGAGAAAGGTTCAATGTCTGTAATCATATAGTCTACTGTGCTGTGGCCAAGAGGTGAGCAATAGGTGAATCTCCCCAAAGAGTCCCCCCGTAACCTACCATTGACAAAGTACAGACTCAGGCTTTGACAGAGCTACAACAGATCACTTCCATTTTTGTTGATGTGGTCTCTCTCTCTTTAATCTGGTTTTGATGTTTTCTGCTCTCTCTTTCTCCTTCCTTCTTGTAGTGTGTAACACTGTCAGCTCATCAGCTGAATGTAAACGTGTGTAGGAGGAGAGCGGAACTGACATTGAGCCGATGAAGGAGGGAAGAAAATAAAAGAAGCAGTGTCTCTGACACCTTAATGAACCTTGCCTGCCCTCCCTCGCCTGCTCGCTGGCTCACTCCCTGTCTCTCTCTGTATCTTTCACTCCCTCTCTCTCAGACACACACACATGCATGAAAACACACACACACAGCGCCCTGCTGACTCCAGATGTCTTATATTCATCATCATCCTTGTGGGTGGAGTTGAGTCAGGGCTATCCACACCAACCACTTAACTCACACTTGCAGATCAAACGTGATGCGCTTGATGAAAGTGGCAGAAAACACTGCATTTGGGATTTAAAAGCTATTTTCCACCCACACAAACAGAAAATAATAGAGAAAATATGCAGTACCATCTGTCCTAATACTGGAGATTACAAACGAATTACTTATTTACCTCTCTAACAACAAATATGGAAGGATGGACTTGACAGTACTTTTTCATCTATCAAGACCTTTCATAACTGCGATCCTGATAGAAAGAGGACAAGGAAAGAAAACTTCCTTGCCATGGTTTAGTGTTAAATATGTTTTGGTTGGAAAGGTGTGTGACATTGTAATAAAGGGAAGATTTAGCTGAACCACATTCATTCCTAGTAGCCGCTCTTCATTCTCTGGGCTTGGTGAGGACCCCTTAGCTCTCAGAGCCCGAACTGTCCCCGCCAGTACCCTGTTTATTTTGGGTCACCATGCAGGGCAGGGACAGCTTATTGTTTTTGTCAGGCCCTAAAATCAACACCTGCTATTCCGGTGCCCATCAAGCCTAAGCCACAGCTGGTGCCTTTGAAGGGCAGAGGCACTGGAAAATATGCTCCAGAAACAGAGGTCCAAGTTGGGTTACTCCTCAGATCGATGTCCCCTGGTTGGTAACGGCTGATCCCCTCAGTACACTGCGTAACGCAGCGTATAATTCAAAGGAACCAGAATCCAATTAGGCAAGAACAAGCGGGTGGGTTCAGGGTGGATTAAATTAGATATTGACTCAATCTCAGCTGAGCCCAGCCGAATAGCAACAGTAATGTTATCTGGAAAACATATTTCCTTTAGCGTTTACATTTGGTTGAGTTGTCAACTAACGTGAAGTTAATGTGACATCAACAAAAAATGTCACCATGTTATTGGATGTCGGAAAAAATATGGGTGAATAAAAAAAAAAATCTTATGTTGATTACTTTTATCAAATCCAATCAGTTTTCCATGTTGAATCAAAGTCATGACATAGATTTTTGTTGTTGAAATGATATAGAAACAACATTGATTCAACCAGTTTTTGCCCAGTGGGTTACGAACAATATGAAAAACAACAATTGATAAAAACGTGGCAACATTATGTGTTTGGAAAGGGGAAAACTAAGTCAGGTAGTCCTTCACACTCGTACTGTATACGGGTTGAAAATGGCAGATTTGGACAATGATAAACGCCTAAATTGTAACGGTATAACTCTACAGTAACGTGCTATACATGACGTCAGATCTCTGGCTCTGCGCATCACAGCGCTGTATGGGTTTTGACTGACAGACGTTCTTAACTTGAACACATCGCACGACAAGAAGTTGCCCCCATCCTTCCGGTAATTGGTCAACTTTTTGTTGTATGAGTGAGGGAAAATCTGTAAATGAAGAGGACTCAGAGCGATGCATTCTGAAAGATGGAAAAACGATGTATTTTGAAATACATCGAGGATTATTAATAAACACCACTCTGATATCATACAAGCAAGCCAAATGTGAACTTCACATTTCCATATCATGTCATATAGTGTCAGCGTTTATGATCACTATGTTTGATGTACAATTATAAGATGGGTTGTTCTGAACAGAATGAACCTATGTGTGCCTATTGTGAAGAACATTTGCCGCTGCACACACATCTGAATGCACTCATGACTCCTTTTTATGCGCACTACAATTATAATCTGTTTCCCTGAATTGCATGGTGAAAGCCTAACACTGTAATGTCATATTTTATAACTTCGCTAGTCATGTTGGAAATACAACAGTCATTCAAATGATGCCTACCTAACCCAGATTGTGATTTATAATGGACCGTTTTTGTGATTTCATTATCAACAAATAAGGCAAAAAGTACAGTAAATGTAAAATGCACATACAATAAACAGTGTAATGTTTGGATTCAGTCTTGTGTCAGGTAAACTGTTGTGTACTCACCTTTGGTCTAATCACTTTCCCATTATTTCCAATCTGTTCCGTTTCAATTCAATTGCTACCATGGTTATGCGTATGCTTTCATATTTATTCTGTTTAAAACATTTACATTTAGCCTTATCCATATTAGCCAATTCTCACGAATGTAAACGGTTAATATATTATTGGGTATTATTATGCAACATTATTATCTTTACTTTTATGACAGAGTTTCTGTATATGGAGCTGAAAAAAAAGAATCAAAGCTGTGAGTAAATGAAGCCAGTCAAAGTGGCTTTGGCAATTATTTCCCTTCTGTTTTCATTCTATCGTAAATTCAAAGTCATTTCAGGGCTTCCATGGCTAGCTTTGATACTTCCAACTCCTCATCAGAAGATGAACAAGCACAAGGCAGATGACAGGGTTAGAAATCCTATAACTAATATTTGTTTGACAATATTGTAGAGATTCGACATGGCAATAACGTAATTATTTAGACTTATTGCAGTTAGATTTACAGTATACAGCTCTTTTCATTATGTCTACTGTAAAATGCTTTATAATGGTATGATCCTACTTCCCATCGACCACAGCTCTAACCTACAGGATGTGTTTGAACCACCTCTGTTGATTGTTTGGGAGAGAACATGCTTAGGGCCTCTGGTCGTTGTCATGCTTTGGTCAACCACGACACAGCTAGTAATGACATACTCACACATATGAATAAGGTTTCTGGTTCAGGACCCACTCTAGCTGTTCCCCCTCAATCGCTATACCAGCCTTGTATTAGCTAGCAAGTATCCTCATGTTGCATTAGCTAACTAGTGTCACATTAGTGGGTTAGACTCCTCAGTCCTCGCATCGCATTAGCATTTCTTTAGCATGTATAGCCAGTGTGTTGGGTCTCCAGCTGGCCTACTGAGGTCATCCAGAGCCTTTGAATCCAGCTTGATTGTTAGGATGATGGGATAGGTTAAACCAGAATACCATCCAACGCTCTCTTCAGAGCATTCCTGGCCAGCTAGCCCTGCTAGCCCGCTGAATAACTAGCACCTCCCCAGAGCCATGTTGTTTCTAATTCGCGAGGATTACTCTGGTTTCCCCGTCTTCTGTGACCCAGTCTGGGTTTGCAGAGCATGGAGAGATGACACACACACACACACACACACACGCCATCGCACTCGCTCACACACGCTGCACGCACACACACACACACACACATTGTACACACACACACACACACACACAATAACAAGTAACTCAGCATTCCATGTTTCTTTCAGGAGAGAAAGAATAGAAGAAAAACAGAAAGAAAAAGAACAACAACTGCAGTGCTGCTGAAACACACAACTCGGAGAGGACCATTAGACTGGCCCGGGAGAGGACCCATTAGACTGGCCTGAGAGAGGATCCATTAGATTGGCCCGGGAGAGGACCATTAGACACTGGTCTCAAATCTTAGTCTTGGTTACGTTGAAGGATAGGTTATATTCTGGCACCACCTGGCTAGGTCTCTGACCTCCTCCCTATAGGCTGTCTCGTCGTTGTCGGTGATCAGGCCTATCACTGTTGTGTTGTCTGCAAACTTAATGATGGTGTTGGAGTCGTGCCTGGCCATGCAGTCGTGGGTGAACAGGGAGTACAGAAGGGGACTGAGCACGCACCCCTGAGGAGCTACAGGGTTTTTATTTTATTTTATTTCACCTTTATTTAACCAGGTTGGCTAGTTGAGAACAAGTTCTCATTTGCAACTGCAACCTGGCCAAGATAAAGCATAGCAATTCGACACATACAACAACACAGAGTTACACATGGAATAAACAAAACATACAGTCAATAATACAGTAGAACAAAAGAAAACAAAAAGTCTATATACAGTGAGTGCAAATGAGGTAAGTTAAGGCAATAAATAGGCCATGGTGGTGAAGTAATTACAATATAGCAATTAAAGACTGGAATGGTAGATGTGCAGAAGATGAATGTGCAAGTAGAGATACTGGGGTGCAAAAGAGCAAGATAAATAAATAAATACAGTATGGGGATGAGGTAGGTAGATAGATGGGCTGTTTACAGATGGGCTATGTACAGGTGCAGTGATCTGTGAGCTGCTCTGACAGCTGGTGCTTAAAGCTAGTGAGGGAGATATGAGTCTCCAGCTTCAGAGATTTTTACAGTTCGTTCCAGTCATTAACAGCAGAGAACTGTAAGGAAAGAAGACCAAAGGAGGAATTGGCTTTGGGGATGACCAGTGAGATATACCTGCTGGAGCACGTGCTACGAGTGGGTGCTGCTATGGTGACCAGTGAGCTGAGATAAGGCGGGGCTTTACCTAACAGAGACTTGTAGATAACCTGTAGCCAGTGGGTTTGGCGACGAGTATGAAGCAAGGGCCAACCAACGAGAGCGTACAGGTTGCAATGGTGGGTAGTGTATGGGGCTTTGGTGACAAAACGGATGGCACTGTGATAGACTGCATCCAGTTTGTTGAGTAGAGTGTTGGAGGCTATTTTATAGATGACATCACCGAAGTCAAGGATCGGTAGGATGGTCAGTTTTACGAGGGTATGTTTGGCAGCATGAGTGTAGGATGCTTTTTTGCGATATAGAAAGACGATTCTAGATTTAATTTTGGATTGAAGATGCTTAATGTGAGTCTGGAAGGAGAGTTTACAGTCTAACCAGACACCCAGGTATTTGTAGTTGTCCACGTATTCTAAGTCAGAGCCGTCCAGAGTAGTGATGCTGGACGGGCCAGCAGGTGCGGGCAGTGATCGATTGAATAGCATGCATTTAGTTTTACTTGTGTTTAAGAGCAGTTGGAGGCCACGGAAGGAGAGTCGTATGGCATTGAAGCTCGTCTGGAGGTTAGTTAACCTGTCTGGGCCAGTGGGACGTTTGCGTCCCACCCTAGTCAACAGCCAGTGGAATCTCGTCGCGCGAAATACAAATACCTCATAAATGCTATAACTTAAATTTCTCAATCATATGACTATTTTACACCATTTTATAGATACACCTCTCCTGAATTGAACCACGTTGTCCGATTTCAAAAAGGCTTTACAGCAAAAGCAAAACATTAGATTATGTTAGGAGAGTACCCTGCCAAAAATAATCACACTGCCATTTTCAAAGCAACTAGCATGCATCACAAATACCCAAAACACAGCTAAATGCAGCACTAACCTTTGACAATCTTCATCAGATGACACTCCTGGGACATCATGTTACACAATACATGCATTTTTTGTTCGATAAAGTTCATATTTATATATAAAAGCAGCATTTTACATCGGCGCGTGACCTTCAGAATTTTTTTTCCATCAAATGCTTCCGGTGATCAGCGCTACAATTTACAAAATTACTATTCGAAAACATTGTTAAAATGTAATATTGTCATTCAAAGAATTATAGATTAAAATCTCGTGAATGCAACCGCATTGCCAGATTTAAAAATAACTTTACTGGGAAATCACTCTTTGCAATAAACGAGGTGCTATGCTCAGAAAAATAGGCTAGGCGATACAGGTTAGCGCCATCTTGGAACCATCTAAAATCAAATATACTATTGTAAATATTCCCTTTGATTATCTTCCTCAGAAGGCACTTCCAGGAATCCCAGGTCCACAACAAATGTACTTTTGTTTGAAAAAGTTAATAATTTATGTCCCAATAGCTCCTTCTTGTTAGCGCGTTCCGAAGGCTACTCATAATGTACGAGGCGCGCGGGACTTGTCGTCACGAATGTGCAAAAAAAAAATATTTACGTTCGTTCAAACATGTCAAACGTTGTATAACATAAATCTTTAGGGCCTTTTTCAATCAGAGCTTCAATAATATTCAAGGCGGACGATTGCATTGTCTTACTAAACGTTTCGGAACGAGAGGGTACCCACGGGCGCCCGCGACATAGTAGTAATGGCCCTCCCCCTATGACCAACTTTCCAGGCCTCTCGTTCGGTCAGTTTTTACTGGAGAAGACTCAAACCACTTTGTAAAGACTTGACATCTAGTGGAAGCCTTAGGAAGTGCTAAATGAATCCTAACTCACAGTGTGTTTCATAGGCAAAGTGTTGGTGATTCCACAAATCAGATTTCCACTTCCTGCATGGAATCTTCTCAGGTTTTGGCCTGCCATATGAGTTCTGTTATACTAACAGACACCATTCAAACAGTTTTAGAAACTTTAGAGTGTTTTCTATCCAAATCTACTAATTATATGCATATTCTAGTTACTGGGCAGGAGTAGTAACCAGATTAAATCGGGTAAGTTTTTATCCGGCTGTGCAAATACTGCCCCCTAGCCCCAACAGGTTAACACAGTATCTAAAGAGGGGCCATAAGTATACAGAATGGTGTTGTCTGCGTAGAGGTGGATCAGAGAATCACCAGCAGCAAGAGCAACATCATTGATGTATACAGAGAAGAGAGTCGGCCCGAGAATTGAACCCTGTGGCACCCCCATAGAGACTGCCAGAGGTCCGGACAACAGGCCCCCCGATTTGACACACTGAACTCTATCAGAGAAGTAGTTGGTAAACCAGGCGAGGCAATCATTTGAGAAACCAAGGCTGTCGAGTCTGCCAATAAGAATGTGGTGATTGACAGAGTCGAAATCCATGGCAAGGTCGATGAATACGGCTGCACAGTAATGTCTCTTATCAATGGCGGTTATGATGTTGTTTAGGACCTTGAGCGTGGCTGAGGTGCACCCGTGACCAGCTCTGAAACCAGATTGCATAGCGGAGAAGGTACGGTGGGATTCTAAATGTTCGGTAATCTGTTTGTTAACTTGGTTTTCGAAGACCTTAGAAAGACAGGGTAGGATAGATATAGGTCTGTAGCAGTTAGGTCTAGAGTGTCACCCCCTTTGAAGAGGGGGATGACCGCGGAAGCTTTCAACTCATTGGGAATCTCAGACGATACGAAAGAGCGGTTGAACAGGCTAGTAATAGGGGTTGCAACAATTTCTGCAGATAATTTTAGAAAGAGAGGGTCCTGATTGTCTAGCCCGGCTGATTTGTATGGGTTAGATTTTGCAGCTCTTTCAGTACATCAGCTATCTGGATTTGGGTGAAGGAGAAATGGTGGGGGCATTGGCGGGTTGCTGTGGAGGGTGCCGGGCAGTTGACCGGGGTAGGGGTAGCCAGGTGGAAAGCATGGCCAGCCGTAGAGAAATGCTTATTGAAATTCTCACTTATAGTTGATTTATCGGTGGTAAGTGTTTCCTAGCCTCAGAGCAGTGGGCAGCTGGGAGGACGTGCTCTTATTCTCCATGGACTTTACAGTGTCCCAGAACTTTTTTGAGTTAGTACTACAGGATGCAAATTTCTGTTTGAAAAAGCTAGCCTTAGCTTTTCTAACTGCCTGTGTATATTGGTTTCCCTGAAAAGTTGCATATCACGGGGGCTATTCGATGCTAATTCAGAACGCCACAGGATGTTTTTGTGCTGGTCAAGGGCAGACAGGTCTGGAGTGAACCAAGGACTATATCTATTTCTAGTTCTATATTTTTTGAGTGGGGCATGCTTATTTAAGATGATGAGGAAAGCACTTTTAAAGAATAGCCAGGCATCATCTACTGACGGGATGAGGTCAATGTCATTCCCGGATACCCCGGTCAGGTCGATTAGAAAGGCCTTCTTGCAGAAGTGTTTTAGGGAGCGTTTCACAGTGATGAGGGGTGGTCGTTTGGTCACAGACCCATTACGGATGCAGGCAATGAGGCAGTGATCGCTGAGATCTTGATTGAAAACAGCAGAGGTGTATTTGGAGGGCGAGTTAGTTAGGATGACATCTATGAGGGTGCCTGTGTTTACGGATTTGGGGTTGTACCTGGTAGGTTCATTGATCATTTGTGTGAGATTGAGGGCATCAAGCTTAGATTGTAGGATGCCCGGGGCGTTAAGCATGTCCCAGTTTAGGTCACCTAGTAGCACGAGCTCAGATGATAGATGGGGGGGCAATCAATTCACATATGGTATCGAGGGCACAGCTGGGGGCAGAGGAAAGTCTATAGCAAGCGGCAACAGTGAGAAACTTGTTTCTGGGAAGGTGAATTTTTAGAAGTAGAAGCTCGAATTGTTTGGGTACAGACTTGGATAGTAATACAGAACTCTGCAGGCTATCTTTGCAGTAGATTGCAACACCGCCCCCTTTGGCAGTTCTATCTTGGCAGAAAATGTTGTAGTTTGGGATGGAGATTTCAGGGTTTTTGGTGGTTTTCCTAAGCCAGGATTCAGACACGGCTAAGACATCCGGGTTGGCAGAGTGTGCTAAAGCAGTAAAACAAACTTAGGGAGTAGGCTTCTAATGTTAATATGCATGAAACCAAGGCTTTTACGGTTACAGAAGTCAACAAATGAGAGCACCTGGGGAGTGGGAGTGGAGCTAGGCACTGCAGGACCTGGATTAACCTAAACATCACCAGAGGAACAGAGGAGAAGTAGGATAAGGTTAAGGCTAAAGGCAATACGAACTGGCCGCCTAGCACGTTCGGAACAGACAGTAAAAGGAGCAGGTTTCTGGGCACGATAGCATAGATTCAAGGCATAGTGTACAGACAAAGGTAAGGTAGGATGTGAGTATATTGGAGGTAAACCTAGGCATTGAATAATGATGAGAGAGCTATAGTCTCTAGAGACGTTTAAACCAGGTGATGTCATCGCATATGTAGGAGGTGGACAACATGGTTGGTTACGGCATATTGAGCAGGGCTAGAGGCTCTACAGTGACATAAGACAGTAATCACTAAGCAGGACAGTAATGGACGAGGCATATTGATATTAGAGAGAGGCATGCGTAGCCAAGTGAACATATGGGTCCAGTGAGTGGTTGGGCTGACTGGGGAAATGGTGATTCAGACAGTTAGCAGGCCGATGCTAACAAGCTAACAGTTAGTAGGCCGGGGCTAAACAAGCTAGCAGTTAGCAGACCGTTAGCATGCAAGCAGTTGGCAGACCGGGGCTAGCAGTTAGCAGACCGGGGCAGGCAAGCTAGCAGTTAGCAGACCGGGGCAAGCAAGCTAACAGACCGGGGCTAGCAAGTTAGCCAAGGGGGACGTCGCGATGGGGGTACGTCTGTTTTTGCCTCTACGTGCGGTGACGTCAATAGACCAGTCAGGGAATTAGTAGGGTTCCAAGTAGCTCTAGGTAGCTAGTAGGCCACGGTTAGCAGAATGGGCCTTCAGCGGACGTCGCGCCTGAGGGGCCTGTTGGAATCCTCGGGCAGATTATGCCTCGAAGTGAGCATAGAAGTGATTTAGCTCGTATGGTAGGCTCGTGTCACTTGGCAGCTCGCGGCTGTGCTTCCCTTTGTAGTCTGTAATAGTTTGCAAGCCCTGCCACATAAGACGAGCGTCAGAGCGGGGGGAGGACCATTAGACTGGCCCGGGAAAGTACCATTAGACTGGCCCGGGAGAGGACCAAATATACTGGCCCAGTAGAGGACCAATTAGACTGGCCCGGGAGAGGACCATTAGACACTGGCCCTGGAGAAAAACATTAGACTGGCCTGAGAGAGAATCATTAGAGACTGGCCCTGGAGAGGCCTATTAGAATGTCCCTGGAGAGCACCATTAGAGACTGGTCCTGGAGAGGACCCTTATACTGGCCCGGGAGAGGACCCTTATACTGGCCCGGGAGAGGACAATTAAAGACTGGTATGGGAGAGGACCATTAGACTGGCTTGGGAGAGGACCATTAGACTGGCCCAAGGGAGAGCACCATTAGAGACTGGCCCGGGATAGGACCATTAGAGACTGGCCTGGGAGAGGACATTTAGACTTTCCCGAGAGAGACACTGGTGTCATGATTTGCAAGTCCTGAGATGGAGATTGGGGGTGCCGGCTAGGCACCTGTGGGTGTGGTCCAGTCGTAAATACCTTCCCTTGCCAAGCAGTATGGAGGGAGAGACCTTAGTAGAACAAAGGATTTTCTCCCGCCAAAACTCCTACCTCCCCAAAATTGGAGAATTAACCAATATTTCTATTTTTGAGAATGTGGAAATGGTCAGTGGAGACTAAAAGAACCCTCATGTCGAATTAGTTTTTATGTTGTGACATCATGAAAGACAGTAGAACCACAACTGTATCTCTGTTTGTCTACACTTCTCAATTATGAGGTTTGCATCTGAATGTTGTATAAAATGAATGATTCAGTATCAGAATACTTTTGAAAATATAGAAATGTGACTTAAGTCTTCTAAATGAGAAGATAAACTTTACATGAAAGATTATCCAGTCAGTAACCATGCCCATGTGAGCACAGACATCATGCCAAACGTAATAGAATGCCCTTTTTTCCCCAAGTGTTTAAAAGGATGCGCTGAAGAATTAACATATTAGACTAGTTACGTGCAGAGCCAGCTGAATACGTTACAAATGATTAAGAAATCTTCCACGCTATAGACCAAGCAGACTAAGGCGTGACCCAGATATTGCAAAATGGTTTAAAGCTATAACTCTACCAAAGGACAAGACCAGAGAACGTGAGGACGCGGGTCCCCACGTTGAAATGGCAACCACTCTATAGACCAAGCAGACTGAAGTGTAAGCCGAATGTTGTAAAATGGTTATAAACTCTGAAACTATCGATCACTACAGATGAAGCAAATCCTAGACGTCGCGTTATCAGTCTGCAGCTGAAAACATACGTAACCTAGGATAAAAACACTGACAACCAAGCATTCTAACGAGATCATCTCTAAGAACTACTGTACAGGGCACGTCGAATTAACCATTCTTACCATGACCAGGAGTTCTACCTAAGGACATGGTGATCTCTGGTGGACAATCAAGGACAGCTCAATCGTAAATATATAAATTGCATTCTCTTTTTCCGAATGAGCGGATATTAGAGTGCTTAAGATTTGGTATTTTCATGAGCATAGCTTCCCAATGTCCAATAGAGTAACTCCTTTGTCTCCCTTCCTCCCCCCTATTATCTCCGAATTCGCCACCGTGTTATAACCAAACTGTCTTGTTTTCATGGTCTTCTAGAAATGATTTACTGTATAATGTTAGTGTGTACTTGTGTATTCTGTAATTGTTTAATTAGAAAATAAATATTTGAGCCAATTTGTGTATTGCTGATTCATCAATAAAGTAGGGTTTGTGCAGACTACAAGAAATGACGACGTTCAGAATGACTGAGGTAATACTATATTAATAAGTGACTGTAATCGATAAGATATGAAAATATCTGAAGAGTTCTATTTGGGAAATAGTAACTCTTTTAAACAACACTTTCCCGTGGTGCCCCAACTTCCTAGTTATATTCATGTTTACATGATTAGTTTAATTACGTAATAATTACACATAGTCTCTCTGATTTGATAATATAACAGTCTTCACATCACTGAATAGTCCACATCATGACACTGGCCCGGGAGAGGACCATTAGAGTGGCCCGGGAGAGGACCATTAGACTGGCCCAGGAGAGGTCAATTAGAGACTGGCCCGGGAGAGGATCATTTGAGATTGGCCCGGGAGAGGAACATTATAGACTGTCCCAGGAAAGGAACATTAACCAGATGTTGTTATAGTCAACACACAATGGGAGGTACTGGGGGATGGTTGGAGGGAGGATGAGGGATGGAGGGAGGATGATGGATGGAGGGAGGGAGGGAGGATGAGGATCGGAGGAGAGAGGGTAGGAGGCAGGGTAAGGCATATAAACTCGCCCCCCGAGGTGGTAAATGGCCTTTCTCTCTTTCCTCACATAATTCAACCAGTGCCAAATATGCCAAAAAAAAGGTGCTGAGGTTACGCACAGAGATGGCAGAGAGGGTGGAGGGATGAGAAGGTGGAGAGAGGAGAGAGGGTGGGTGAGAAATAGAAAGAGAGAAATGAGAAAGCGAGAGTGAGGATGTATACTGAACAAAAATATAAATGCAACATGCAACAATTTCAACAATTTTACTGAGTTACAGTTCATATAAGGAAATCAGTCAATTGAAATAAATAAATTAGGCACAAAGCTATGCATTTCACATGACTGTGCAGGGGAGCAGCCATGGGAGGGCCTAGAAGGGCACATGCTCACCCACTGGGGAGCAAGGCCCGGCCAATCAGAATGAGTTTATAAAGCCCACAAAAGGGCTTTATTACAGACGTATTTACTCCCTAGTTTCATCAGCTATCCTCTGGATGGCTGGTCTCAGAAGAAGCCTGATGTCGAGGTCCTAGGCTGGCGTGGTTACACATGGTCTGCAGCTGTGAGGCCGGTTGGACGTACTGCCAAATTCTCTAAAATGACGTTGGAGGCGGCTTATGGTAGAGAATTTAACATGACATTTTCTGGCAACAACTCTATTGAACATTCCTGCAGTCAGCATGCCAATTGCACACTCCCTCAAAACATGAGACATCTGTAGCATTGTGTTGTGTGACAAAACTGCACTTTTTAGAGCGGTCTTTATTGTTCCCAGCACAAGGTGCACCTGTTGTTTAATCAGCTTCTTGATATGCCACACCTGTCAGGTGGATGGGTTATCTTGGCAAAGGAGAAATGCTCACTAAAAGGGATGTAAACAAATTTGTGCACAACATTTGAGAGAAATAAGCTTTTTGTGCATATGGACATTTTCTGGGATCTTTTATTTCAGCTCCGGGAACAGGGGACCAACATGTTGCGTTTATATTTTTGTTGAGTGTAGTTTATTTCCTGATTCTGGTGGAAGTTTTGAAGAAGAAAAAACTATTATTTATTGGTGATCAAATGCTAGTTTATTAATTAGATATTTCCCCCCCCCATCAACAAGTGTTCCATTACTTACCTCACCCCTTTGATTAGCTAAGTCATGCCAAACAGTCGTCCAGGCAGGCAGCTCACTGGACGACTGTTTCCTTTTAATTTTTTAAAACAGGGATTCTCACAACTGGGCCATTAATGGATGTGTTCTGTGACTGGATCCCTAGCAGCAGCCAGTAGAGACTGCCCCCAGGGGAGCAGTTGGGTGGTGGCCATTCTCTGTTGGTGTTTGAGGGAGAGAGAGTGTAACGTGCTGTCTGGGGGGCAGGCTCAGCTCAATAGGCTAGTCTCCATGGATAGGAACAGTGACACATTGGGAGGTAAATGAAACAGGATGACAGTGAGGAGAGGAGAGGAGAGGAGAGGAGAGAGTGAAGAAGTGAAGGGAAAATAATCCATCTATCAAAATTCTGATAATGCATTTGAGTCCAAGGGTTTGTGTGTGTTGACTGTGGTTTCTGTCACATAATTTCATGTTGTTGGGTCATTCCTGAGTGCTGATGAGGCTGAGTGATTACCAGGTTTCCTTCTAACCCTATGAATGGAACTGCAGCATCTCTGTCACTATTATAAATCCTCCCTGAGTTTAACAACATACACTGAGTGTACAAAATATTAAGAACACCTTCCTAATGTTGAGTTGCACCCCCCACCCTTTTACCCTCAGAACAGCCTCAACTTGTCAGTGCATGGACTCTACAAGGTGTCGAACGCATTCCACAGGGATGCTGGCCCATGTTAATTCCAAAGCTTCCAACAGGTGTGTCAAACTGGCTGGATGTCGTTTGGGTGGTGGACCATTCTTGATACACACGTGAAACTGTTGAGCGTGAAAAACCCAGCAGCGTTGCAGTTCATGACACAAACCGGTGCGCCTGGCACCTACTTCCATACCACGTTCAAAGGCACTTAAATA